>NC_056739.1:1548499629-1548799629 GCF_019279795.1 Protopterus annectens
AACAGGTCGCAGTAAGGCTTGCCCCATACAGGGTTGAGGGACCACTCGTGAGGCATCAGAATGTTCCTGCTCAGATTGTCCGCAATAAGGTTGGAACTCCCAGGAATGTGCATCGCTATAAGAAAGCAACTGGAAGCTATTACCCAGTGCCAAATCCTCATGGCTTCCCAACATAGAGGCTAAGATCTGGTTCCGCCTTGCTTGTTGATATACCAGACAGACATGTCTGACTGAACTGCAATGATCCCAGAGGATAGGGATGCATGGAATGCTTGCAACACTAAGAACTGCCCTCAGTTCCAGGATATTTATGTGCAAGATGGCCTCAATGGGGGTGGGTCCAGATGCCTCGGACAGTCTTTCCCTGGAAATGCCCCCCCCCCAACAGTGAAGTGTCTGCAGTCACCGTGGGTTGGTGAAGACAGAATAGTCAACACCAAAAGATTCATTTATGGCTTCATCCACCATAGCATTTTTTTCCTTACAACGGTTTGTAAGGCATATCATGTGGTTGAGTGGGTGGGTGAACTACCATCGTGCGGAAAGGAGCCACTGCAGGATTCTCACGTGTAGTCTCGCCAGTGGTAATAATGTAATGGCAGCCCAAGAGTTGCAGTACAAGACGTGCTGGTACATGTGAGGAAGGTCTTAGATTTGGTCTCTTATTTTCAAAATCCAGTGGGGGGGGGGGGAGAAGCTTAGGTTCATAGGTAGGTACTAGGCTATTGGCCCTAGGGCCTATATAAGCCTAGCCAAAAAGGTACCCTGGCTTTCCTATTTCCCATCCAATCAAGATTTTTCTTTTAAGAGTGCTAATGAGGAACTCTCTCTGACAGATAGGTAGTCTGTTCCAGGGTATGGGAAGTCTCTGGGACAGAACTCTATCCCTCCAGCATGTTCCGTTTATGTGGTGACAAGGTTTAGGTACCTAGAGCGTGTAGCTCGGAGGGATTTCTTTTAAGTGGAACATGTCCCAACAGCTCTGGGTTTTGACATAGCTTTGTATGTTAGGCAGAGGTCACCTCTGAGTAGGCGATATGCAACAGAGTAAAGCTGGAGTTTGAGACGGTCTGCGTAGGGCATCTGTTTGAGGCCAATAATCCTCCGAGGCATTTCTGTGGCCTTGACAGGATGTTGTGTTGAAGACTGCTCCAATAAATTCCTGTGTCTTCACTGGGGACATCTGAGATTTGTCTTTGTTGATAGAAATCCCCAAGTGGAGAGTGAGACCTTGAGTGTAAGAGGCTGCAGACTAGGAGACTCCTGGTCGGAGCGGTAAGGAGCCAGTCGTCTAGATAGGGAAACACCTGTTATCCTTACAGTCGAAGGCGAGCTAACACAACTGCTATACATTTGAACACTCTGAGGGGGGGGGGGGTGTCAAGAGACTGAATGGCAGTGCCCCGAACTGGTAGCGATTGGCTCCCAGCCAGAAGCAGAGAAACCTCCAGGAGCGGTGTTCCATCTTTATGTGGTAGCATGCATCCTGGAGGTCTATTAGAGCACATCCAATTGTCCCTCCCTGGGAAGGGAACAATGGACTGTACTGTGACTATCTGGAATTTTTGAGGTTTGATAAATTTCTTCACTAGGCTGAGATCCAGGATTGGTCTCCAGTCCACTGTCTTTTTTGGCACCAAAAAAAAACCTAGAGTAAAACCCGAATCCTGTCTGGACTGGTTGGATGACTCTTTAGCAGCTTTTTTATTTTCTAAGACTGCTAATTCCCTCTGATTGGGTGTACATTGGGGATTTGTTTGACGGATCTGGGAGTTGAAATCGAATGGTATTTGGTAGCCTATGGATATTCTTTGCACCAAAACATCAGTAGTAATAAGATGCCAGGCTGGTAGATGTACAGAAAAACGACCCCCACTGCTTCCAGAGGAAAGCAAATTGGGCCACTGCTCAGGAGCGCTGGTAGGGTCTGCCAGAAGTATTGCTGGCGCCCTGGTTACGCAGACCCTTTCCACACAGAAAGGGGCATCTTCCATACAATGTCACCAAATGAAATGTTGTCTGGGGGAGAATGGGGGACCCTTCCCCCTCATCACAATCAGTGTCTCCTGTGATAGATTCCTCTGGGGAATCAAGGTGCTTCCTCTTGCACAGTTTCTTCCAGGGTGCCTCTCCAGTGGGACCTTCTGAGGACTCCAGAGAAGGGGTTCCCTTCAAAGGGAGTTCTTTTGACACCAGTGCCCCGGGGACCAGACATAGGGGGTTGGGAGAGGTGCATGCTAGGAGAGGTTTCTGATGCTGATCTCACTGGTGCTGACTGAGCCTTCAGAATGAAGGACCCTTTCCATCACCTATACAGCAGGCCCACTAGAGAAGGGATGGGAGCCTGCAACTGGGAGGGACAACCTCGTAACCGGGGTCACACCCTGCACTGAAGAGCCCACCTTCAATTGAGGGGTTCCAGGAGAACTATAAGCTGTCGGAACCATGGACACAAGACTGTGCCAGAGAGAAAATAGGTGTCGGACTAGGTACCAAGGTATGGATGGTCCAAGCACTGCTCCGAGAAAGCATCTGCCGATGCAGTAAGGGTGGTCGGTGCAGACAGGGGAAACACTGCTGTCGGAGCACAGACTGAATGTACCAAAGCAGACAAATCGGTACAGAGATCAGGGTGGATGCTGGAGGAGGATAAACAGGGGAAGATGTGGTAAAAGATTGAGCCAGGAGGGACGGAAGCTCTAGCTGGAATGGGCAAACCCTTAGCTGCCAGAAGCTGGTCCATAACCCGCACTAGTTCTAGTTCAGAAAAACTCTTGAGTGGATCTAAAGGAGGTTGCTGAAGGGGAATCTGGTCTTCCTAGAAAGTGGCTAAACCTCTGCCCCAAAAAAGGGTCGTAAGTTGGAGAATATCTTGCCCTTGGCAAGTATTCGAGTTTTGGAGCCGAAGAAACTGTTGGCACAGTGGTTGGGGATGGTGCTGAGGCATGTACAGTCATCGGAGCCGATGTAGGAACCAAGGACGGCACCGAAATCAGTGGTGCCGTGGTTGGAACCAAAATAGAAGTAAATATAGTCGGCACAGAGGTAGAGGACACAGAGCCGGGTGCCGAAGAGGTCTGCACCGAGGGATCCGGCGAAGCACAGAGCAGACTCTGTTCCATAACTGGCAGAGATGCAGGAACCAAGTGACTCAGTTTTTCCTTAGACCTCCGACCCAGATACAGCCTCCGAGAAAGGTGTCAAGTAAACCTTTTAAAATAATTTTATTCTTATGTTCTGCTAGTGTCCGATTACCAAAACTAGCACAAATGTCACAGTCAGTTTTAATATGATCCACGACCCAAACAGTAGACACAACGGACATGCATACCAGAGTTAGGCATCTTACGTCCAACACTTGTCAGTTTAAATCCCAACTTAGCTTTGTCTGATATGGTAAGGTAACAATGCTATCCTATAGAAAAAATAAGGGAGAAAATACCAGTGATGTTATTTTAAAGAATACCACTAGTAAAAAGGGAAGGCCTGTCAAAGACAGGAAGGACAGTACCAAAGGTAAAAAAAAAAAAAGGAAAAGGACAGGAAACTGGCTTAGGTTATAGGCAACAGTGAGAAAAGGAGATTAAAAATTTAAGAAAACTATCATAAAATTAACAATTGTCTACTTGGCTTTGAGAAAACTATCATAAAATTAACAATTGTCTACTTAGCTTTGAGAGAGAGAGATGGCCAACATGTCTGACTAAGAACGCAGGAGATCTGGAGTAACTAGGAGGGGCACTGTGGGTAGGTTCTTAGCCGAGAGTTTTTGGCTTGCGCGAGCTGGGAAACGGCCGTATCTGTTCCGACGACTGAACCAAGGTCCCATCTGTAATGAATAAACAAAAATTTACATCATCAGACGACATTCTTGCAAGTGGGCATGCTGTGTTGACACAGATTTCAGGAACCATAAAATTTCCTCATGTGAAGCCTTGCCAGGGGAAAACACATGGATAGTGGAGGTCAAATATTTTATGGGAAGGATCTCAAGAGGGTTTGAAAGTGTTCCTTAGCCTTTTAGGGTGGGAGAGAGACTTATTTTGTCTGTGAAATCTGTACCCCAGAAAAAAAGATGAGCTTCAGATGGAACGAGAGAAGATTTGTTGAAGTCGATTGTTAATTTTAGGCATTGTAGGATGGCAATGGCTGAATGCAAGTTGCTTGGCAGTTCCTCCAGTGAGCTTGGTTGGAGCAGGAGGTCGCCCAGGTAAGGAAAGATCTGGATGCCTTTGAGTGTGCAGAAGGCTACCACTGGAGCCAAACATTTTGTGAAAACTCTTGGAGCTGCAGAAAGACCAAAGGGCAAGGCAGAGACTTGAAAGTGCCAGGAAACCACAGAGAAACAGAAATTCCCTGAATCTAGGTTAAATGAGAATATGCAAGAAGGCATCCTGGATGTCTACAGATGCCAAAAAGGCGCAAGGGAGGATAAGAAGTGTCTGTAGAATTGGCATTTTGAAAGACAGAACCTTTAGAAAGGTGTTGAGAAAACAAAGCTCTAGGATTGGTCTCCACAGCCCTTCCTTTCTGGGGAAGAGAAACATGCGAGAATAGAAACCAATTCCTTTTTTTTGGGGGGGGTGGCACTGGATGTATTGTACCCCGTTCTAAGCTTCAAGTACCGGGGGGGGGGGCAGGAGGGAGCTGATCTGCTGGAGGTTGGGGAATATCCCTGAAAGGAAGGAAGCACAGCTTGCCAAATCATAAAGTATCTATGTTTGATGATGTGCAGGACCCAGGCGTCTTGAGTTACCGACTCCTAGATGGAAGGGACAGGAGTGAGGAGAAGGGAGTACTGCAAGATAGTCCTGAAAAGTCAAGAACAGGGGCCTATTCTAGCAGGAAAGGGCTGCTTAGCCACATGAGAAGCAGCCAAGGATGCTGAGAGATGAAGTTTCTTACTCCGCTTGGAGGGCCTAGGTTGGGGGGTCCAGAACTGCCTGCAGAGAAAGACTTGTTTCCTAGGATAGCTCCTGTGAAATTTAGGCACTGGAGAGACCAGACTAATGAGACCCTTTAAAATTCCTTGCTCTTTTCCTGTACAGACTTGAAAGCTTCACTGATGGTTTACCAAATAAAACAGAATTGTCCAGGGAAGCATCCATGAGCTTCGCCTTGATGTCCTCAGGAAGGGGTTGAAGCCTCAACCAGGCAAACCTCCTTAATGTTGAGGATGAAGCTCTGGAGGTAGCCTCAACTTCATCACAACTGCACCGGACAGTGTTTGGTCACCTGGGAGGATACACCGGACAGTGTTTGGTCACTGGGAGGATACACCAGTCAGGGACTAAGCTAAGGATTTGTTCTGTGAGTCCGGCTGTCAGATACTATTTTGAACAATTCAGTCACCATGGAATACTTCATATTGTGGGACCAACCCCTCGAGCTGTTTACTATCTTAGTCTGAGGGTAGAAGAGAAGTGAAAGAGATGGATCTGCCACAGGAGCTTTAAAAAGGAAATTACAGTCCTGGTGCACTTTATATCTGTCTGGCTTTTTATGGGCCAAAGCCGGAGTCAGGATATAGAGAAGTGGAGGCAAAGGCATCTAGAAAGGCAGGGATGATGGGAGAAATAGCAGAAGGACTAGGTTTCTCTACCTGGAGGAGATCATAGTATCTTTTTTGTACCCCAAACATTCGAGAGCTGTCCCATTTAAAAATGACATCTTATGTTTGAGTGCGTTTCTCCCAAAAGAAATCTCCTCCAAGGGGAGTCTATCCCATTAGTCCTCCTCTGGGGAGGCATAGTCCAATTGGGAAGGAGTTTGAGAACAGCAAGCTAAAGAATCACTGTCCTCAGTGAAAGAATCTTCCTCTGAAGTAGCCTGAGGTATGACCCTCTTTTTTTGGAGGGGGGGGGGGGCAAGAGGGGAGGGGACCCAGAAAGCAGCTTTGAAGCCATGAAAGCCTTGAACAAAATTCTGCCACTCTTTCAGAGGGTCTGGTGGGAGGGGGAAAGGAATACCTAGTCTTCTGCTTTTTCTTAGCAAGAGTACCCATCCGATGCGGGGGGGGGGGGGGTTGGGGATGTATGCCTACACGCTAGCAAATCCAACTAGACATCTTCTCTCACTACAACCTGGGCGATTCCTCTAGCACCTTCCAACATGATGAGCCTTAACCCCTCCTGGACTCTGGGACACTATGTCTGTGAGGTCTCTCTGGATGTGCTGGCGTCTGGTTCAAAGACAACCTGTGAAACACTGGCTTAGCCCGAGAATCCAGAAAGGAGCGAGTCTCCAGGCTATCATGCACCTCAGGAGAGGTGCAGCTTCGGGCCTTTGTCTTCTGGCCTTCCACCTAATAGGCTCAGTCATCAGGGCTAAAATTTTTAGTCATTTGTTCCATGAATCGATAACTAGGGACAAAAGTAAAGTGTTTTCGGCATGAACGAATGACAAATCGAACAGTTTTTTATGGTCATGTTGGGACCAGAGACAAAGGCACTGGGAGTTGCTATCCTTGTGTGAAATCTGCCTTCCACAATCACACTCCCCCTTCTTAGATGAAATTAACTCTCAAACAAGAACAGCAAAAGGTTCCCCAATTGGGTACTTACCTTTAATATAAAAGCAATTCCGGGAACTGAACATTCAGGACTGACATTCTGACTGGGAGCAAAGGATCATGCATGTGTACATCATTTTTATAGCCTACGTCCAACAGCAGCCTAGGTCAGACATTCCACACACCACACTGTAGAAAAAAAAAAAAAAAAAAAAACCTTTGGTATACTGGCCAACACTGGGTCACCTGCAGTCAACTCCCTCATGGAATGAACACAGCAACAGATGGGAGAGACATTTTTAACTTGTATATCTGACTGCATTCTGTGCACTATTTTTTATTGTAGCTTGCTTTTTTCCTCTATTTAAATGCATATACTCATGCATCATATTTTATGTGATTGTAACCTCTACAGAACTGTACTGCCCACCACTGTACTACTGCAGTCTCTAAATGCTACTAGAATTTCCTTATTCATAGGTTCATAGTAATTGTTAACTCTTACAATGTCTTCCTTGCTGCTGGAGCTTTTCTCCCGGGCCTCTGCTGAAAAAGGGCCTTTTCCAGTAAAAAGATGTAAAATAAATAAGCACACATTTGAATGCCCTTTCACCACAAGAGTATTTTTGTCCATACTAGTTTTCAGATGGCAATAACCTATGCTAGTTTAATCCCCCATTAGAAGAAAAGCCGGTGAATGATTTCCATTTTGCAAGAAGCATTACAAAGCCCAGACGAGAGTTTTTTTTTTTTTTTTAGCGCCTTAACATGCACCTCTACTTAATCTTTGGAAAACAAAAAGGGTGCCTAAATTTCAAAGATGACACCAAGATGAAGAGCAAATGCACTTTTTCTACAAGAGAGAGACCTTCACAAAGCTCACGAAACCCACACACAGTAAAATCATGCCAACTCCAATCTACTTTGTACATAATGAAGGGAAAGAAGGAAAAAAAACTACAGCCTCTCACACAGACACTGGTCCCTTTACCTATCAGTTCATCGGCGTTTTCAGTGCAACTGCATCGAACATGCAGTTCGAACTGTTCATACTGAGATTGCAGTACAGCGAGGATAGTGTAATTTGCCCTTTCCCCGCTGTAGTGCGATCTTGGAGGTGGTATATTAAACTAGTGGGGGGGGGGCCCCTCCATCCCCCACGAGGGGAATTTAATGAACATTTCAATTAAATACATCTCGCTGAACTGACTGTTCGATATAGATCTCCCCCCACACACACACACCTCTTGCACTACTTGCGTAAGGTGCATAATAATAATCATAGCCCTCCTAGCACCATTTTCATCAGCAATGCTGGCCAGCTCAGCATAAACCCTATATACTCAACTGTAGCTCACATCTCCTTTCTTCTGTCTATGCAAATTAAGAAAGGTAAGTTCACTAGCATTTGAGACGTTCCCTCTTTGCAAAAAACGAACTTAACACCTGATGACCCAGCCACACTTTTCAAAATCAGAACTCCCTACACAAAATACAAACTTAAAGGAAAATAATTTTTGTGAGGGGGTGACCACGTCACCCTCCCTCAGATCAGTACTCTGCAGCCACACCCCAAAACATGTAATTACTCAGAATTCTAGGTTAAATGTTAGCATATGCAACCTGCAAGTCAGTATGCATTTATTAACATAGGAGATGTTGAGCAGAGAAACCCCACAAAGAGGAGTGCAACCCCTTACAAAAACACTTAAGGAAATAGCTCTACAAATTACAGGAATACTAGTAAGCACTGATGGGCATCAGTTCAGGAGAGTAGTATCAGATCATAACTGAGCTTTGCACCCCCCCCCCCCATCATGGGCAACCATTTTCTACGGTTCAATTATAACAACTATGCAATCTCTAAGCTTCCTTGGTTCACAGTGAACAAATAAGGCTAATTTCACCTTCAGTAGCGGCACACAAACACATATGCTCTTGGCTCACCAGTTCGGTGCCTTCTACACAGCACCACCCCATAGACTTGATGGGTGCTTAAAGGACAATAGGATTCTGTTACTAAATGCTCAACTTCTCTATCAGTTCTCCCAATAAATCAAACTGTTTTCCCACTAGAACAGTACCTTATTGTACTGTGGTGGTTTCATTTTCAAAAAAACTTTTGTCCTGCCCTGATGAAGCTTGTTGCAGTCTCCAATTCATTGATGTCATCAACACCTATAAATACAGGTAGTTTTCTGGCCAATTCCTTCCCCAAGCTGACATTTCCACAATCTTCCTAAAAGCCCACCCACGCTGTGATGTCACAGCTGCCTGGTACTTTCCCTACCCATACAGAAAGTAAAGGCCAGAACAAGGAAACAGTACAAGAGTCAAGTCTCCTGCTGTGGGCTGTCAATCACAACTGATAACAGCTCAAATACCCTTAACACTTTGACAGCTAGGCAAGTTAGGTCTGAAGGGGGATGGATGGGAGACGAGTTATCAAAGTAGTACAATGCGGGCAGCAGCAGCAAAAAGCACCTTTGAAAGTCTGTTCTGTGGCATTTGCACAGTTTGTGTTTTAAGTAGTCACTGAATGGCATGAAATGTACTTAAAACTAACTGACTGAAAGACAGTATATACATGCAAAATAAATGCAGTGACAGGAGCTTCAGGAAGAAATAGACATACATGACAACTTCTTACAGCCAAGCACTGTATTCTGGGACAGACTAAAACAAATCAGAATTTTAAGATGCCAGACCCCATGTAGTCAAGACTCAGAAATTACATATAAAATGGCCATCCTGGTGCTCGTGTCATATGAGGGAACAAGAGTGTGTACATGTGCATACACCATGTTCTGCAATGTAATGTGTTCCATTCATAGCATTTCCAGGGCATGAGATGTCAAACTTGTGCCCACTGAATGCAGATTTTTCACCAGATCTTGCACTGAATACATGAACAGAAATTCTCAAGCCTCTTATCATGGCTGCCAGAGACATTTATTATGCCTGAACCTGCCCTGTCCTGCATTTCATTAAGGCTATGCACGCACGCTTACTTTATAACGGAAAAACTAGACTTGTCTACACACGACTTTTAATAAAAATGACTTTTAATAAAAACTTATCAAAATCGTTTTGTCCTTAGAAGTATGCATATGTGCCATGGTTCTTCCTTACTCTGTATAGGTGTTTAAAGTCTTCAAATGTTTAAGACCTGTTCCATACAGGTCATATGTAATCTACATATACAATTTGTCAATGCTAAATTATGCCTCTTTAGTACCCCGGTCTCACATTGTGAGACTGCTTGATTTAACCTCATCCTAATATGCCAATTACAAGCTCACTGAATTTGTCAACAGCCCTTTGAAACACTTCAGATACTGACAAAATGCCAAAAAAATTTGCTACCATAAACTTAAAAAAAAAAAAAAAAAAAAAAACCTCTCTGCTTCGAAGTCGTAGAATTACACTTTATCTAACCCATAATTCACATTCCCTAATTCTCACTGTGAATTATTTTCAAAATGCTGTGACATCATAAATGGCTTGTTTGCCGTTTGGAATCAAATCCTGTATTTGGTAATTCAGCTCTGCAGTTTGCCGTGAAAAATGGGAAGTATGTGTCGCTTTTGCTAAATTTGATACTTTGAGGCTTATACGTTTGCTAAACTTGAACTATCGGGGGGGGGGGGGTATTATCTTCAGTCTGAACACAAAGCAAAGTACACCCACAAATGACACTTCAAAGACTGCTACAATATGTACAAACTTATGGCAAATTTTCACTCACTCAGTCCTGTTTAGCAAAATGAATTTGCTTCCAAAATTTGTTCATACCCGACTAACAGGACATCAGTTTAATCATAAGTAGAGCTATATCTTTTGCGCAAAGTTTCCTACACAATTATTTTGTCCACTCTAGAAAATTTTAATCTGTATTTTTTTCAGATTAATCAAACATAAAATCTCCACTAGCTCTCAGATGCCATGTTGAAAAGTCTCAGTGCCACGCTCTTAAATCATTTTTGATCCCACAAAAGTTTGAACCAAGCTACAGAAGTAGTTAAAATGTACCAAATCCCTATGGCTACAGTTCAAATTCAGTAACGAATCAAAACATTCAAAAGAACCCCCTATGCTTCTATTACTTCAATTTTTTGAGAAAAACATGCACGGTTTCTTCCCCTGTGGCATTTAAAGTTTCCTTCACATTCCAGAAACAGTCAGGAACAAATCCAATTTTGTAACTGTATTCTTTAGTTCTCACTCAAAATACCTGAAGAAAAGTTTCTGGGCAGTATTTTGTCTTTGACACCATTCAGTATTTAGTACATCAGGATGACAGGGTACACCACTTGCATGTGCCCACCTTAATTACTATGCATTTCAAAACCACAAAAGTGTTAACTACACCAAATTGTGTAAACTGGGTAACACTACACAAACTATAAGCAGTGTAAATCATAAAACTATGTGCATGCACGCGCACAGACAAAAACTTGTGCAATATGCAAGATGATCCAATACTTCAACATTGTTTTTGCAAACAGTCCCCCACAGAAAAAAAGCATTTGCATACAGTTCACTATTTTTTGTAGCTGTACCAACCTCTACTTGAATACAGAAATGGAGACTGGAGTTCCCACAGCACCGTGAATCTGGATCCTGCCTGTCCAGCTGAACTTTACAATTAACAAAATTAGCATTTTATACTGCATGCTATTCTGGCCTAGCATATTTTAAATAAAATTAAGTTATCCTTAGGGTGTGTGTGTTTTGGGGAGGATCCCTGGGCCCTGTAGTGACATCTTGGAAAAAACAAGTAGATCATCATTGACAAATTAACCCTAAAGTTCATAGGTTGGTACTAGGCTATCGCCCCTACGGCCCATACAAGCCTAGCCAAAAAAAAAAATGTACCCTGGCTTTCGCCACCCAAGAAAATTATTTTCCTGTGCCCCTGTCTAGCAGAGCCACAGAAGTGATCCCCAGGGTGAATTTCCCATCCAATCATCAAGATTTTTCTTTAAGAGTGCTGATGAGGAGCTCCGTTTGACATAGATAGGCAGTCTGTTCCAGAGTATGGGAAGTCTCTGGGACAGGAATCTATCTCTCCAGCATGTTCTGTTTATTGTGGTGACAAGGTTAATGTCCCTAGAGCGTGTAGCTCAGAGGGATTGGGATTTCTTTAAAGTGGAGCATGTCTAACAGCTCTGGGTTTGACATAGCTTTGCATGTTAGGCAGAGATTGCCCCTGAGTAGGCGATATGCGATGGAGTAAAGCTGTAGTTTTTTGAGACAGTTTGCACAGGGCATCCGAGGCCAGTAATCTTCTTTGTGAGGTATTTCTGTGGTCTTTCCAGTTGTTGTAGAGGTCTTGTGAGGTACATACCAAAAGGGGAGTTGTACTCTATAATGGGTCTAATGAGTGATTAGTAGAGGGGAACAATGACATTTTTTTTATGGATGAGAATCTTTTTGTGATGAGATGAGCCACGTAGAAGGATTTCCTGACCACTGTGGCGATGTGATTATCAAAGGAGATAGTACTGTCCACCTGTGCCCAAAGGTCTCATCACATTTTCGGCATTAAGTAGACTACCAGCTATGTGGTAGTTCATGGGTACAGAGTTTTTACCAAAGGGGATGACAATACACTTTTTGGCATTGAGCTTCAGGCCATGGCTTTGACACCAGGTATCCGTCTCAGTGAGGCCCTTTTGTAGTTCGTCCACATAGTTAGGAGTTTCAATTATGGCTCCTAGTTTGCAGTCATCTGCAAACTTTGTTAGCCAAAGACCTTCTGTGTTGGCCTGCACTTCAGAGAAGTAGATACCAAACAGGAGAGGACCCAGGACTGAACCCTGTGGTACTCCACTTGTCACTGGTCTGATGTCGGATTTGGAATCCGCTACTTTCACAGTGTGGGTTCTGTCCATGAGCCAGTTGGCAGCCCATCTTGTGACATAGGGATTTATACCTAGTTTAGTGAGCTTATCTATAATTCCAGAGTGGGGGATGGTGTTGAAAGCCTTGGCGAGATCTAGACAAGCTGTGTGAACCATTTTACCCTCATCTATGGCTTTGGTGACTGCTTCAAAGAAGTCAATCAGGTTTAGGAGACATGATCTGCCTTTTACAAATCCAAACTGGGTAGGGTCCAGACCAATGTCTTTGTTTAGGAGTTCCACGAAGATACGTTCCCATGGCCTTGCAGACCAGGCTCATCAGGCTAATGGGGCGGTAGTTCCCAGGGTCCGTCGTGGCTCCCCCTTTGTGGAGTGGGATAACTGTCGCGGTGTGCCATTCAGTGGGTACAAAGCCTGAGGTGAGGCTATGATTGAACATGGTACTTGGGTAGGGTGCCAGTTCATTCTGTAGTTCGTGTAGAACGCAGCCCGAGACATTGTCAGGTCCCATGGATGCTGTGTAGAACGCAGCCTGAGATATTGTCAGGTCCCATGGCTGCTGTGTTCTTGGGTTAGGAGTGTGTTTTTTTTTTTTACCTGTGCAGCTGTGATTATATAGAGATGGGCCCTCTAGGGGGTGAGAGGGGGGTAAAGTTAGCACTGAACCCATCTGCTAGGATGTTGGCAATATCAGTTGGTTCTGTATATTTAGTGCCATTATGCTGCAACTCAGAGCAGATCTGTGTGTTCCCATTTAGATTCTTGACATGGCTATAGAATGTTTTGTGGCTGTCTTTAGAGTCAGTGGCAATTTTGTTTTCGTAACTAGCTTTGGAGGATTTTATGAGGGATCTCAGCTTCTTACAGAGGTTGACCAGGGAGTTCCTCCAGTCATGGGATTTTACTCTTTTTTGCAACAGTTTCTTCTGTTGTAGAGTTATGGCAGGAGGACCACCAGATTGGCTTCCTTTTTTTTGGAGGATAACATCTTGGTTCTATTAGGGATAGCATGATCCATGAACTCGTGCAAGTGCTTATAAAGTGCATTTGTGTAGGATTCGGCAGTCATACTTCTATTGTCAGTCTGCATGGGTGTCATGAAGTTTGCCACTTCTGTCTTAAGAAGTGTTGAAGTTGGCTTTTGAGAAGTTTTTTTTATGATGGTTTCCCTAATTGGGGCTGGGGGTGGGATGTGGATGTCTAGGCTGATTAGCTTGTGGTCGGATCTGACCAACGAGGAATTGACCTCTGGTGTGGAACACTGGTTTCCCAAGTTGGTAATGACTAGGTCTAGGATATTGCTGCCCCTGGTGGGGGTGTGAATAAGTTGATCCAAGGCGTTTGAATTTATGAATTCTAGAAAACGTTGAGCAAAGGAGTTGCTACAGGAGTAGTTTTCCCAGTTTATGGTGGGGTAGTTGAAATCGCCCATTATTAGGGTGTTGGATTGTACCCTAATACTTTCCAGTGTATCAAGAAATGAGGAGTGTGAATCCTAGGGCATGGTGAAGGGTCTGTAGCAAGCTACTATTTGGATTGCGGTCTTGCCCAGAGTTAGTTGCACTTGGATAATCTCGGATGCATATGTTGTGCAACTAGCCTGGAGGTGTGGATATCCTTAATGAATATGGACACGCCTCCGCCTTTAGTGCTTCTTTCTGGGTTAGGTGGCCGAAAGGTGTGGTATGAATTGACGCCTGGTAATGCAGGGGTGCTCTCTGGAGCTTTGAACCAGGTCTCTGTCACTGCACAGATGTCAATGTTCTCCATTTTAAGGAGTGCATTTTGAGGTTTAGACTTCTAGCATTGAGTAGCATTACCCTCAGATTTTGCTCGCTTGTACCGGTTACGGTGGTGAATTTGTCATTTGAACCTTGCCTAAAAAGGGCACTATAGGGGTGGCAAGAGCCTTAGCCAGTATCCAGAATCCTAAGGGTGACATCTCTGGCAAAGCATCCTGGACTGTCGATCATGTCATCCCAAGCAGACAAATACTGGATCCCCTTAGAATGACACCAGAAGCTTAGCCAATTGTTGAAGTCAATCATTTGTCCTTGTACTGTGGTATCATTCTGGGTGATGGCAGGATGCTACTTGGGGTTAGAGTCATACCTGCCTGGGATACAAGATCGGAGAGCTCCTCCATGTCTCTTTTCATGTAGTCCAGGGAGGTATGTCTCCGGTCATTCACACCAACATGGACAATGGGTGTCATATTTGTACGTACTGTGGAGTGACCTGAGTGCATGCGTCATGTGGCGGATCCTGGCAACTGACAGGCAGCCGAACTTTCTCCTTGTTTAGTCTAGTGAGTGGAACATCAGTGTGCCTGACTACAGAGTCACCTATGACTAGTGTTTGGTACGTTATGCCTTATGGGCTGTGGTAGAGTGGCACACTGAGTTTGTGGACTGTGTCATTTGGGTTGTGTTGGGGAGTGTGAGTTTGCTTGCGTTTATGCTTCGATGTCCCTGATGCTTGGGCAGGTTTTTATTGAGAGCCTCCGCGAATGTAGGTGTGTATTTTGCATTTCTTAGTGTGTGTTTTGGTGGTGTAGGTTTTGAGGACTATGTGATGAGTGTGGTGTGGTGCAAGTCTTTACCTTCTCCTCTTGACTGCCTAGTCCAGTCTTGGGTGAAGAGAGCTTTGCTTCCAGTTTGGCTATATAAGTGCATCTCTCACAGGCTGTAGTGTTGGATGGTAGGAGGAGAGGGCTGTCTGTGTACATGAGGCAATTGCTGCATTGCCCCAAGATGCCCAGATTCATCAGCTAGATAGGAGAAATCACTGGGAGCTGACCCTTAGACATGCCTGGATAAGTGCTTATTTATTAAGTACTAAACACTGCTTTCCACTAGACAAGTGAGGAAAGTTGAGTGCTGTAGTAATTTGCAGCTTATGTAGTGCTTACAAGAGTTTTGAACAAGTGCTGAGTTCAAAGAAACAGATAAGTGCTGAAACTAGAAAACTGGCTAGTTATAAGAAAAAAAAAGAAAAAAAAAAAAAAAAGCTAGAAGGCTTCCCTCCAACACAGAAGGGCTTGGGGGGGGGGGGGGGGGCAGTCTATACCACTTAACAGGAAAGGCAGGAAACAAGCTTAAATTTTTTTTTTCTGTTTCCCAGATGCTCTCTGTACACAGTAGAGAGTGCCTGAAATCAGAATATGAACTCACTGCACTCGAGTGAGCAAACGAGATGGGCCCAGGAATAGTATCCAAACACAAATTTACAAGAGGGATAGAGCACTTTTTGTTGGAAAAATAATTTATAGGCAGCCCCCCCCCCATTACTGCACAATCAACTCTCCTGACAAACCAATAAGCCACTTTCATTCACCATTATCAAAGCTTCATCAATCATAGCACTTAAAGTGCTCCATTTCTCACAACAACCTTAAATGTGTGCGGCAAGATTGTTAGGGTAGCTCACCTACACCAAAATTCTTTGCCCATGTAGCAAAATATGATCAGAACTTTCATCCCAGTAACTACAGCCCTGCCTCAAAATAACTTGAAGCAGAAATAACTCGAAGCAGGTCCTATCAGGCCCACTAGGCTCTCTGTGTAACCTCAGTGGCTTTCTCCTGGTGGACTGGAGAACAGCAACAGTCATCCCTCTGCGTTAAGGGAGGCCATCAACTGGCCCAGAAAACTACAGATCCACAAGTCTGACTAGTCTTGTATGCAAGGCGATGGAAAGAATCACAGACCTGATAAAGAACAAATCTCCAAACACTAGACCCAACCGAATTTGGCTTTGTCAAGGACATGTCATGCCTATTAAATACGGTGGACTTCTTTGAGAAGGTTTCCAGGGGTGAGGGTAAAAAAAAAAAGTATGTACTGCTTAACTTAAACCTGGCCAAGGCATCTGACAATTCCCCACTCGGCTAAACTCACAAAACTGAGCATAAATCCCCATGTCACCAGATGGATAACCAAAAAGCTCATGGACAGGACACATTGTTAAAAATGGGTGAACCTAAACCAAACAAGAGGCCAGTTATTACTGATATGCCACATGACTATGGGCTGGTGCCACTTCTGTTTGTAAAATATTTCTCTGAAGTTAATGCTAATATGGAAGGCCTCTGGCTAACAGTTTGCCAACTACTGCAACTCGGGGGACAATCATCAAATCACCCAACAAGAGCCCATCAGATAAATGATCGGTGCCATAGCCTGAAACTAAATGGGGGGGGGTAGCCACTCACTCTTTGGGAAAGTCAAACATCCACACCACCAACAGCCAGCACACCTCTTGAGAGTGGACTCAGATGAGCAATCTAGGCACACAGACAGCAGCCTGAACTCTGCCCGCCATTCGTCCACACCTGACACAGCTTATAAGCAAGAGTACGGCACCCAGATTCAAAGTTATAATCTCAGTGTACTCTACCCCCATCAGACCAATAAGACTAAAATGCACCATTTGGCATATACTAGACTAGGCACTTAAAATAGCTGGAGCTATGCCAGAGACTCCTCACAAAGAAAATACAGGGTGATGTTAACAGCATGTCCTATACAGATAAACTAAAAGCCATCTCTCTTTACCATGTCCCCTACTGACTATTAAGGGGTGATCTACCACACACCTACAAAGCACTCATACATCCAGTCCCAATTTGCTTTTAGCTCACAAATGTGCAGCAGCTCCAAGGGTCACCCAATCCAGGGATCTAAACCTGGTCTCCAACTCAAATAAAACATGCTGGAGACACCAGTGTCTCAAATTACTTTTTCTTTGTTACAGCAGGCTTCCTATTCCTACTAACCATAACCCTTTCCTGGCCCTGCTCAAACACTTTGGCTCAATGGATAGGGGACCGTAAAGTCACTCTGGCGAAACTGAAGTGTATTAACCCACCACCGAGTTCACGCATGAATGGGCGTGGCTGCAGTGATTGACATGCCGGAGGGCATGGATTAACAGCAATGTGCCGTGATTGACACGCAACGCAAGTGTAACGGTAAATTCCACAAGCATCTTGACAACTGTGAAACAGAATAAACAAAAAAAAAAAAAAAAAAAAATGCTAGAAGAATAAGCTTTTATGTAGGCAATAAAGTGTATTTTGGCCTTTGAATGCTGCTAGGGTTGCCACCTTGGAGTAACTGAAGTGTATTAACCCCACCACAGAGTTCGTCCAGGTATGGGCGTGCCCGCCATGATTGACATGCGGGAGGGCGGGATTAACAATGGCAATGTGCCGTGATTGACATTGATTTCACTAAAATTCAGTATCTGCCAAGAGAAATAGGGAGCACTGGCAAGTAAACATATAAAGTGATTTCTGTCTCTTCATGTTTACCTTGTTCCACAAACATACCAGTCTCATTCCTCACGGTTCCACAATGAAAGGATCTGTCGTACAGCGTTAATAATTTAACAAGCTAAATAGTACTAACTCGTATTAAAATGAAAAACAGAACATTTTTTTTAAACTTTAACACATTTTGATCATCATATGAGCTTCCAAGTTATGGTACTTTTCCGTTATCGGGGCAACAATTTCAATGTGCAAGCAATGATGACCCATGTGCATACCTTATTTTATTCACTTGCTGACTGCTGGGTAAGCCCGCAGTGCAAAAGTATCACATTTTAGAAGTATTAGGGTGACTTGCTCGATGTCACACAGTAGAAGTTTTATGTTTTGTTGTTTTGTACAGGCGGTCATTCTGACAGTGCAACATCTTGTGTGGGGGTGAGTTTTTGTAGAGTGCTCTCCTATTTTCCCATTTCATAAAGACCTTCCACCTTGTTTAGAAAATTTGCAGGACATGACATGCCTGTTACTGGCTAGCACCAGGGACTCAATTCGGTTACAGTACAGTAATACACAGCGCAATGTTTATATACATTTAGTTACAAACATGCTCACTACTACATACTGCTAAATAGAAGCACCTTACTATATCCTACACTCAACATCTTTAGTAAGTATAAACATTCTATCGGCATCAAATGCAAGCGATATTGCAAATATTACCTTCTGTTTCAAACGGTGGGTGGTGCAGCCAAAATGCTCGCAGGCGGGGTTTGGGCGGGGCTTGCTACTGCACATCTGGTGGGTTAATACACTTCAATTACGCCGCCACCTTTTCAAATGGTCAAAGTGGGACATTTTCGGGACAAACATCAGATTTTACAGACCCACACATACCCACGGTCAGTACGAAGGAAAGAACTTAACCTTTTTGCCTAAATAGCTTATTCTTGTAGCATTTTAGTTGCTTTTTGCCCAAATAGCTTATTCTTGTAGCATTTTAGTTGCTTATTCTGTATCTGAAAATACCTAAATGTTATAAAAAGAGTAACTTTTATGTAACTATTACATACAATACAAGACATAATTATGCCCTACAATCTCAGGACATTTGCCATTTTTAACATTTTTTGTCAGGATACAACTGCTCAAAGAGGGACTGTCCCTCGCAAAGTGGGACAGGTGGTAACCCTATACACTACTAGACTAGAAGATGGTGTATTACCGTGCATTTTCGGAAACTCAAATGCATGTTATTATTCAGTGAATTCAGTTCACACTTGAATCCAGAAAACCAAAAAAGGGGAATGGTGTGGGATGTTTTTCGGTTTCAAACGACAGGTTTTCACGCTTTCAGTATGTTTATACTTTTTGAAGATGTTAGTGGTTGTGTTGAGATGCACTATCCCATTGTTGGATAACAAACTAACAGTCCTACCATAAAAAATATATAAAACAAACAATTATTTGTATTCTCCATATCTCACTATTATTGCTTTAACAGCTGCTTCAGTACTGACAGCTGTGCGATCAGTTCGGTCAAACACTCATTAATGGCCATGGGTAACCTTTAAGTGGTTGATCTCCCAGCCCCATGCTTACACTTATCAAGGGTATCAGAACTTGTCAGATCACATCAATCACACAATTAACTTGCGTTTCGCAAACCTTGTGTTATGGTGGCATCTTTCAATCAACCGGTGGGCGGTGCAGTCAAAATGCTTGCAGGTGGGGTTTGGATGGGGGCTTGCTACTGCGCATCTGGTGGGTTCATACACTTCAATTTCGCCGTCACTCCTGTGACGGTCTATGTCCCTTGCTATGGGCAGGGGTTGTCTGTTTTTTGGCTAAGATGGGGGCTTGCTACTGCGCATCTGGTGGGTTCATACACTTCAATTTCGCCGTCACTCCTGTGACGGTCTATGTCCCTTGCTATGGGCAGGGGTTGTCTGTGTTTTTTGGCTTTTACCCCCCCCCCCCGGTTAGGGGTCGCCACAGCGGAACTCAGGTCTGCTAATGATTGGCAGTTAATTTTTACATACCGGCTTGCCAGGCCTGACGCACAACCTTCAATGAAGGTACGCCCATTTACGCACGTCTCCATGCAGAAGACTCTCTAGCTGAGAATCGAACCAGACAGCGTCTTACTGTGAGGCGACAACGCTACCGCAGCACCATCAGCGCAGGTTGAACAGGGGTTGTCTAAAATACTTAGCATAGGCATAAACGCAAACTATTCTCCAGCTCCCTGGGATCATAAATGGATACATTTGAGTAACACTGGCTAGGCACCAATCAGTAGATAAGCTATTCATTTACTACTTGCACTGCACAGTATTTGAATGTGTTCTTTAGTTTCAGCATAGTTAAACCGGCTCTATGGTTATCCTTCACATGGGTGGCAATGTTCACCTCATATTCATCTTTGGTTCGCTTCTGTACTGGAAGCCTAACTTTTGGTGGGTACCTTTGATGGCTTACTGAGTGTAGATCAAACTCCATTCTATATCATCCTCAACTACTAGTTGAGGAAGTAATAGACAAAGGTGCTATAAACTGGAAGAAGAAGGAAAAAAAAAAAAAAAAAAAACACACCCACACACTTTCCCTACATTTAGCAGCAAGGTCCAGTCGTCAAATCAAAATGCAATGATGCCTTAGCTTGTTTTCTGCGGATTGGTTACGGTGTTAACACAGCAGACTGTATACCAAATAACAGTAGCACGCTTTGCAATACTCTACCTTGAGAAACTCCAATAGATAAATTAGAAATTTCTCGGTCCCTGTCACAGCAATAGGTTGATCGCAAATCTCATATTCCCCATGTGCAGACATCTCAATCAAAACACACCTACAAAGCATTTCATGTTATGAGCACATTATTTCTCCTGCATAAAACGCACAGCAATTTTTACCCGTTACTGACACTACAAAACGTTCTACTACACATTCGTACCTGGTTTAAGGAGTGTACTCTCCACGTCAGTTATATCACTCGCAACTCATTTTAATAGTAAGTTATTGCCCACTGATTGTAATTTGATCCCGATTCCCCAAGCATAGCCCACCTGGGTCAGTGCAATACTCAAACTTTTTATATATGGATTGTCATTTAATCCCACAATTTAACCAGAGAGCTGATCTATCCGATCAGCATTTTACCCCGGTAAAACAACTGGAAAATAAAAAGGTGTGCGTACACAGTTGTCTATATTCAAATACAAATTTACTGCAAAGAAAACATTTAAACAAAAAGAAATAATTCAATAGCCAACTGTAAACAAAACACCAAAAAATACAGTACTCGTTACGAAAAAAATACCAACACATGACAAAGAAACATAAGGACGTAGAAATGCAGCATTAAAAATGCGAACAAAACTGAAATATGACTGTGCAGGCTTTATAGGCAGAAACACATAGCAATTAAAAGGGAAGTTCGCAGCCAGCTATCCTCCTATAAATACACACACCACTAAATGCTCATATTTCATGCAATACCGAGCTAAGCAGTAGTAAACCGTAACGGCTAAAATTTCGATTTCACAATTCACTCCGTTATTCATCTTGGAATTTCCAAAATTAAAATCAAACTCTACGAACGTAGTTCGTTTATAAATAAGCGCACAAACCACCCACCACCCCCAAAGAGGCATAGTCATGGGACTTTTTTCCGTTTCAGTTAACCAAACCTACCGTTACAAATCTCAAGGTCCAACAGAAATACGATAGTACCACACGGTGTTCCCTAGAGTATCAACTCTCAGCATAAACTACCATCACTAGGAGAAGATTACTTTATTTAGCACGATGACCTACTGCGATGTTCTGATTACAACTATCCCGCTTAAAAAAAAAGCAGTGATATTTTTAACTATTTACTATTAGACTAAAATTGGATGTTCACGACTTTTCCAGCAAAAAAGAAATACAACATTCTTAACCTTCCCAGAAAAAAATTACAGTAATTTTAATAAATAATAATCAGACGCGCAGTCCGGTTAAACAATTTGAACAGTACACAATGGGCGGGGAAAGTACAACACTACGCGGCGCCACCTTTCAAACTTACACTTCACTCAAAAAAATGTCAACTAAAGTAACCCCAAGCCCTAACCTTACTACCCTAAGGTAGCAACAAAACTGGGCCTAATAAAACAGTATTTCAAGAGTCATCGTACAGAAACACAGCATCCACCACTAACGAGCACAACATATCGAGCGTGACCAGGTAATGGTTTAGGCCTTGTAGCTTTCCGTATCCCGATGACAACAATACGACGTAGTCTATAAATCCCAACCAGCCAACAAAAATACCCAACAAGATTGTTATACTTAACAGGTCCCAAACCCCGATCTCGATTTTCCCGCGCCGACAACTGACGCAGCAAGGCCAAAGTGCGCCGCGGCGCCCTGTTGCTTTTCCCCACATAGTTGCAATACGCTAATCTGCGAAATGGTATACAAACTCCATTTAGGTAAACAACTTTCGCCTTAAAAATAATAGCTTTACCTATCAGGCCTTAAAAACAGTATCTGATCTTCACCTTATCCACAAATTTCTTCACTCAGGTTTGTTATTTTTGGATTTCGTCAGGCTGCGCCACACGCGGTTTGCGCACGTCTCTACTGTCTATCCCTTTGCGCACGACCCCTTACAATAATTAAGCCAATGGTTGTTTACGGCAAAAGGACGCCGCCTCAACCAACGTGTCAATCATTTGGCCCAAATATATTTGAGCACCGAGGCGTCAGAAATGTCTTTTTTATGACTGTAATAATCGAAGTTTATTTTCATGTTTGTATTAAGGTTTTGAGATTTTGTATTTAATGTAGACATTGTTTTATGATGTATGTAAATGATTATAGTTTGTGTGTAGATTTTAAGTTTAGATATGTTAACTTCCATAGCTCTTAATTTTTAAGGGACAAGATGGTCTTATATTTTTTAGTATTTCTATTATTTTTTGGAGTATTTGTGGTCTTTGCTGATTGTATTGGTGCATTGTTTCCCGTGGTTCTCTTGCATTTGTTTAATATATTACTGGCGTAAACGCTGCTTTTTTATAACGAATCATAACAGTATGATAAGACTTTTTGGCGTCGAAGTATTCAGGATTTTCAGTATATTTATTAGCTTTAGTTATATGGTGGGCGTAGCTTCACGTTTCCTGATGTTAAAAACTTGCACTTTCCACAATGTGTGATTTCCTTCTCCGCTGTTCTAGAGGTGGCTCTGTAGCATGTTGCGGGATAATGTGTAAATATTTGTTGACTGGGGTAAAATTCCATTGTGAAGCATGTGGTATATAGCTTTAAAAACGCAGTACTGTATGATGTGATTAGATAAACTACAGTGGTGGTTGGGAAGTTTAGAACTTCAGCTTTTTAGTGTCTAAGGTAACAGTCTTAGTTTGCTCTATGGTATTAAGGGGGGATGGGGGACTTGGTTACCTGATTATGTACAAGTAATGAATGTCTAATGCTTTTTATTTGTATTCAGCTCGCCTCGCTTGTCTTTCAATAAAGACTGTTCTATTTTTATCTCAACTGGACTACCTAC
This sequence comes from Protopterus annectens, assembly GCF_019279795.1. Lineage (NCBI taxonomy): Eukaryota > Metazoa > Chordata > Ceratodontiformes > Protopteridae > Protopterus > Protopterus annectens. The sequence continues at coordinate 1,548,522,843 of NC_056739.1, forward strand.
TGTTTTGTTTTTGTGGTACGTATTTTGAACTTCAATTTCTATGGATGAACTAAGTGCATAAAACATTTCAAGGAATGAACACACTGCGACGTTTCTGCTTGGTTTGTTTTTAAACCAGTATACCGTACGTTTCATACTGGGTTTTGTGAGACTTCGAGGGATACTGCGGATTTTTCTTTTTGAAGTTTAGAATTCTCCTACCCCGCCAAAACTACCACACAGGGGTGCATCCCAGGCGTGGAGGAGATCTGCGTTATTTGAGGCAACGAAATTAGGTGGTGAAAGGCATTTATTTAACTTCATGTAAAGTGAATCCTAATATTTGGAATGGCTGGTTGTGAAGCCTGAAATATCAAGCGCATTATACCAATCTTGTTTTCTACCGCTTGTTAAGCGTGTTAAACTGTTCTGTCTTACTGTTATTGTAGTAACAGCCATGTGGCTAGTTCCCTTTGTAGTTTTGCTAAAATGATTCAAGTCATTAGTGATTTGTCCCGGGTGCACTCGCAGCACGTACATTGGGAAGGTTGTGGGGTTGGCAGGGGACAGTAGACACCACGATCTAACTTAAATGGGTAAGTTTGGTGACGTGCTTTATGTAAATCCTGATTCTTTAAACTGTTTTGCAGGTGTTAGTAGTACAAGTCCATAGCTGTTAGCAGATGTTCCGACAGGGTTTTTGTAACTTTCTTTTATATGCCTTTATGTCCACCAGAACGAGGTCCCTTTCATTTTTCTGCAGAACATTGTTAAATTGCAATTGTTTTCTGAAGCACTAGTTGGTAATCTTGCTTTCTTACACTCTTGTCCATTGGATTCGTTTTTGGACATTATGGCTTAGGACCTTTAGCGGTATGAACTAGAACAACTTTCTCATCTTTTTCTGCAGTAGAAATTTTACTTACAAAGTATGTAAGGAGCATGCAAGGAAGGTATTGAGGTCACCATACACACTTTATATTTCTAATTGGTTTGAATAAATATGTTTTAAAATAGTAGCTGACCAAAAGCTGTTCTCCTTCTAGCTGATTTAGTGAATGGTTAGCTCTGTGGGTCAAAGCATGTTTCATTAGGTGGATGAAATGAAGTTTGTATTTAAAATAATGTTTAGGCCCACACCTTGTTCTGAGGTAGTATCACTAGTGGATTAGATGAATTATTAACTAATTAATTTAAAAACGTTGTGAATTGTAAGTGTAAATTGGCTCGGGGATTCGCTGTTGAAGTGACACTCCAACCCCAATGGAGGAAAGAGTGGTTGAGAGTGGATGAGTACTTTGGAGTGTAAGTGAAGTCTGAACTTTTTTCCTTTGGATGCCTGATATAGTGTTGAATAACTCTGAGGAAATATCTGTTTTTACTCCTGTTTTACAAAATATCACCATTAGAGTTGCATGATATTGCAAAACTGGTTGCGTAAAGCAGTTTCTCTGTCAAAGGTGCATGGTGTTAGAGATGGCATATTTAAAACTCTTGTGTGCAGATGCTTGAAACCCTAGTTTCTGTTAGTCAAAATGGTTTTCAGTGTGTTGACTGATCTAGTCTGCAGCCACAAATCATGGTTGTATGGCAGGCGAATGGTAACTTTTTTTCAAAATTTTATTGAAATACTATTGGAAGTAGGCAAGCGAGTGCCATGGGATATCTTTAAAATCTCTGGGGTGGGGATTTGGGAACATGACTTGATAATACTTCTGCTTTGATATTATAGAAAGTTGCAAGGTTTGCTTGCTGTACCTTGCTATGTAAAAGGGATAAAATGGACTTTCTAAGTTTGTGAATGGGATAAAATGGACTTTCTAAGTTTATGAATGGGGCTAATGATGGAGTAGCTTGAATGTAAAATTTACTTCTGTTAGACACTTGCAGAAATGCTGTAATTTAGTGACTGAACCAACCTGCCCGGTGTCCTTCCTCACTTTTGCAGTAGTGAAGCCCCCCCCCCCCCAAAAAAAAAAAAACACCAGTGTACCAGTCCTGTTGCTGTTTACAGGGGAAGAGTGGCCAAGATAGGGCACAAAGTAGTTTTCACGCAATCTTACATTGATGTGGTCAATCAGGCCTTAAGAACCTAATTGACAGTCCTGCAGGGAAGTGTAGGGTAATCAAGGTAAATGCATCCTGAAGACAAATGGCTAGGAAGCACTGGGAAGGAGGGAAAGTGCTAAGTTGTGGAGAGAGTACTACCCTTGTATCACAGCACGTGATGCCCTAGCTTTAGGCTAGGGAAAAACTGCAAGTGGCGCTGATAGGTTACCAAAATAGAGGTGGTGGTGCTAGGTAATGGTAGATAATTTTGTTTATAGTTTGTAATTCCTTGTGAAATATTGGGTGCAGCTTAGGTCATGTAAGCAAATATGTAAAAGTAATTGTATAGTTTGGGGGATTGTTTCAGATATCTAGCATGAAGTCTGAACAGTATATAGGAAAATAAGATTTACTGATTTTTGCCACCTTGGTGCACTGGACAAATTAAAGTGTTTTTTTTTTGTTTCCCTCTCATCCCTAAAGTACTTGCTAGCCTTTGCTTATTATCCAAAATATTGTAGGTAATACAAAAAAAATTAATACCTATCCACATTAAACAAAGTTCATGTGCACATCGGCAAACTCCTCTAAAGACCATTGTTCACACTCCTGATGAAATGTCTCGCATGCTGCCTGTGCACATCAGCATTATACTATCACAACACGCTCTACTGAAAGCTAGAAGAAAGGGTTGCCTGTACTATTGCAAACATGCTCTTAAATACAATATTGACTCTTCTACCTGCCAACAACTTGCTCTCCTTGACTGTATTGTGGATCTTGTGTACAAAGGAGCAGCTGGCTATCTGCATTTGAGCTGATGGCTGTAATTCATTTTTATGAATCTGTTATTTTTTGATTCGCAAGGACTTTGGTACATGTATGTTCAGATGGGGCTGGGCTCTTCACCACCCTTGGTCCTGAAAGTCAATGCACAGTCATGTAAAAAGTGTATGCGAGTCAAATATCCTACAAAATTTGTCTTGTGCAGTTTAAACTCTGCTTCTTTGCATTCCTGTCTAGTAGATTCATTTCTGTTAAGCTCCTGTTATAACTAGCTTTTACACTTCATCAATGCCATATTTTTAATGCTTTATTTTTATTTTTTTTTTTTGCATGGTCACACCCCCTTTCAATTTTAGACCCCAAAACTTGGGATAACCTTTCTTAGAACCCTCTGTATTAATTGATGGATAAATATATTCACATAACGAGAATTTCCTAGCTAAAGTAGGACAGTAGCTTTTGTAAAATAGTTTGAAAGTGAATTTATGAAGTAGTTGGACCTGGTTGAGATTGGGAGTCTCCTGCCTTTTATTTTTAAGCAGTGCTTTACCTGCCTTTGGCAAGATGTATACATATCATGATTTTATTTTTCATAAGTGTTGTATGCTGACAGAGTACCATTATTTGTAAAGCATATTCCAGCCTGAGAATTAGCAGGCAAATGGCTATTGTGTGTTGAGCTTTAACTGTAAGAAGAACCGAAGCCTAGCTCAGCATTCGGTTATTGCAGGCCTCAAGGTTACAAGTTCTACTATCTAGTAAGATCCCCAAGTATCTTTGTTCATTTTTAATAGGTGAGTTATTGTGGGTTCAGTAATGGCAAGCTATTGAATTTGACAGCCTTTTTTAATTGTACCAAAAATATGTATGAGCAACTCCTGTATTGTGGGCATGTCCTCTCACCAGTTCCATATAGTACTAAAATGTTGTAATGCAGGGGTGTCCAACCTTTTCAGTTGCAAGGGCTGCATTGAGTCAACAAATGGTCTGGGAGCCGCATGTAAAATATATCGTGTAGACTGCAAGTGAGGACAAAAAAAAGGTGTCTCACGTAAACTGAAGAGCAAAAAAAAACATTGTAGTTGTGCATTCAACAGAAGTAGCTCCGTATTTAGTGGTTTTTGATTGGCCCATATACCGGCATACAAGCCAATCAAAATGCGCTAACAGAGCTACTTCTGTTTAATGCAGAACACAAGAAGCTCTGTGTTTAATTTTTTTTATTGGCCCGTATGCCAGGTATACAGGCTAATCAAAAAAAGCTAATCGGAGGCTGGCTGGGATTTCAACCGGCAGGGCGGGACTCTGGATCAGGCTGCCCAAATAGGGACGTCTGGCAACCCTGCGGACGAACAGTCGACCCCCTGGCTGTATTGTAGGTGAATTTGAACAATGAATAAATTAATAAATGCATAATATTTGCCCTAAAATTCAATATCTCATAAAATCTAACATCTTAGTTTAACAAAGTTTATTTGTAAAAAAAAAAAAATTAACCGGTACGAACCCTTCAATTTGTATGAGATCATACCTGTGATTTTGCTGGTTTCCTAAAGATGTCCATGTCTTCCATCATGTCCTTAATGCCCATATGTTGTCCAAAGCGCTCATGTATTCTTCTGTTTCTAGCTTTTGAATCTGTCCCTGAAATTATTCAAGACATGCTACATCTGGTCAGGCTGGTCTGAAAATGAAAGAAGGTTCATCAGTGGTATTCTTAAACTGAGCACCCCTTTGGAAAGGCACATTTCTAGCTTTGGAATCTGTCCCTGAAATATGGCACTGGCAATATTTCTTGCTTTTGCACTGCTGTCTGGTCAGGCTGGTCTGAAGAGGAAAAGTTTCTTCAGTGGTGATGCGCAGCTTGCAAGAATGATGAGATTTTACTTCTTAAAAATGAACCATTTGTATTTTTGCATTTGTTTCACTGACTAACAGATGGTAGAACACGTTTAACTTTGGTTCACCCACTTACTATGGAGCCACAAAGAACATGGTAATATGCAACACACTCCAGTTTCACAAGGTAATCTCACACTTGCTTTTTTGCAGTTGCCTCTCCAATCTGCATGAGTGCACATTTCAGCTGATGACTTGCACAAATCCATGAGGCATAGCATCATCAGATAACACATTTTTGTATTTCTTCCTTAATTACTATAAATCTCCAACTTGAGGTTTTTCCAAATGTTTGCTGAAAGTTTGGAAGGGGTCTTCCAGTGTTTGTTACATTTCTCAAATTTAAACAAATAATTGACTTAGTAATGGCAGTGTTTATTCATGAAACCTGTTCACAAGGGTGCAGCCAGGCACAGACCTTTGCAGAATTCAAACTTATTGGTCCTAGTTCTTGTTATACTTGTGTCCATATCGGGAGGTTCAGGCTGTCAGTCAGGATTGTTCTTTTGTGTAGTAGACCAACATTATGAGCATAACCTCTGTCACTTTATTCATGAGGTATTGAATATTGTCTTATTCTTTTTATTGTTTATTATTAAATATATTTAAACATTTTAATTGTGGCTGGTTTGTTTATTTAAGCTCTTACAGTACTTGACATTGTATACTCCAGTCCAATAGCCTTACTGTTGGTCACACTTGCCATTTGTATAATAGTAACGTCACACAGTAGGATTGGTCACCCTTTGGTGTGGGCCATATAGTAGCCGATACGTAAGGATGGTTGATGGTGATTACTATCTTATAGTCTGGGCAGAAGAGGGCATAACTAGTGAACCTGTGCCAGCCTTCCCCAGGTGTCTCTGTTTTTATATAAATCAATCTCAGTGTGTGTATTTGTATATAAATCAAATCTCAAAGTGTGAGTGTGTAAGTGTGTGGGGTGACGTACACAAATCTCATCTCAGACATCAGCAATGCTTTCAGCCTATTTCTCATTTAGCTTGAGGATATCCCCTGTTGCTATACTACATGTGCTTAAGTGAAGGCCCAAATTTGCAGAGTGCCCAACGTGTGTGTGTGTCTACATATATCCTTAAGAGATGGAAACGATCAAGGAAACAGGAAGCATAGCCTTAAAATTCACAAGTTTCCACATGGATAGAATTCACTAACTGACATCCAAGCCTAGGATATCTATTATCCAGTACTTTTTCACAAGAAAGTATACCAGAGTACCTACTTGGTATCCTTTGTAAAGACATCTGAACATTGGATAATAGCATAACAAAAGACTTTAACAGCTTTGAACAGGTAGAACAGGAATTTGGTGAGTTCATATTCACTGTAATGGTAAATCATGTTATAGTCTGGTAAATCTTAACTACTTGCTATGGAGTCCTGAAAAATGAAACTCAACTGAGGCATGGCATTTTCCAAAACAGAGATTCTGGACACTGAGGATCTAGCATAGGCCTGAGAGTCTGATATTTATGCATTTGTGAATTCATCTATTAATGTCATCAGTTTAGTAACCAAATTTCCTGCTAAGAATCTTAGAATAAAAAAAAATACTTTAAATGAGGCAGAAGTCAACCTCACTTGAGACAGAAGGAGGAAAACTATACTCTCTGTGGCATACGGGAAGAAGGCCTCTGTATGATCTCTGGCTAGGTCACCACAGTCTCTTACATCTATACGAGTTTGATGCTGTCTCCCTTAATGTACATCTTCTTTCACTTTTATGCTTTATGCTTTTTCAGTCATAGAAGACTGTTTTTCCCTTCTCTGTGGAAGATAGAGAGTATAATTTTCTTACAGATACCTCCCACAAATGTCAAGTCAGATTACCCCAATGTTAAGGGCAGAAGGTTGCCTTGTTGTTTAAACAACGTTATTTTCATGGGTCATCTGGACAGTATAATCTTTCGGAAAGCCACAGAATACAAATTGTAACCTTTAAGGAAGCAGCATCTCTTACAAAAACATCTAGGAATGTAATCGGCCAACAACTTGCTTGTAATGGTCACTGCAACCAGTAGAAAACAAACTGTCTATGAATCATAAATAGCTAAAATGGTCAGTTAAATAAGCAGCAAACTGATGGAATGACAGATTTATTTCACAGTAATAAAGATATGTGGTTATGCTCTCATTTACTGCCACAATTCCTGCTGATTACCACGTTTTGGAGAGGTAATCGTGCCTTCAATGGGCATGCAATGAACTTTCACATCTGACCAGAACACGATTGCCCATCTATATATTATTCCATTCACCTCATGCTGATTCTACAGCAGTAATCATTGTACTGAACACCTAAGTACTTGCATTCACAGATTTCCAGGTCATGTGTATATTAAAAAAAAAAAAACACCTCAATGGTGGAGTACGACAGACTGTACTACTGTACTTCTGCTTAACAGGGAAATATCAGACACTTCATGTGGCAGATTGGGAGATAATGTTGTAAAAAGTTATACCATGAAGGACTCTTAAGTGAGCTGAATAACCTTTCCAAAATCTTTGTTGTATAGATTACTACAACATACTTATAGGTTCATAGATTGCTAGCTGCCCTTGTATGGGCCATTTTAAGCCTAGCCAATTATCCACTGTGAAAATCAAACCCTGCACCATTTTAGCTGTAAGGTAAACAGCTTAACCACTAACTAAGCCAACCTCCCATCAAAACACTCAATAAAACCTGTTAAAGTCATTTGGAACATTAAACCACTTGTGAATACTATACGAAATGAAAAGGAAGCACTTTTTTGAAGTTCTGTGAGTGGTCCTCTTTTCCAGGTTTGATTGTGATCCGTTAAGGTTAAGCCAAAAGACAATGCATTGGCGATATAACTTTGAAGTTACATGCTTAATGAGAAAAAAAGTGGAGATGTTTTCTCGGATAAATCTGACTCTGCAACATACCCCTCAACTGTATCTCATTTTGCCTTATAAAAATTTCTTTTTCCACAAGGAAAGAGTTTACCATACATTCACAGTTAAGATTTTTAAGTAGACATCCAAATTTAGTATTTTTTTTAAGAATGAATACTGTAAGCAAGCAAAACATTTTAATCACAATGCAAGTTTCCTGGTCTAAACCCCTTAGCAAATGTATTTCTGTTCCCTGTCTGGGAGACTAGAAGTTGAGATTATGCTTGAATTTATTCCAACTTACTATTTGCATACAAATTTTTTCAAAATTTTGATAACACTACTTAAATAACATAATTTGTATTTTTTTTAACCAGAGTTCTACAGCTCAACACCCACGTTGCACATACTTGTATAGTAAGCTTGCTTTGCATCATAACATGTGACAGAATAGGTCCATTTTATGAAACTATCTTACATACACTAGCACTTTTCAAAAAGCAGCCAGTAACTGCAAGACTATGTGTATAGCACGTCAAATATACTACGTTAAAAAGAAAAAGAAGACTAAGAAACCCATTCGTCGTGGGGCTCCAGCATCTGGGAACAAACCTTGCAAACTAAGGTTCATCATATCATAGCTGATCATTCCAAAATAAATACAGAAAGCTACTCACTATCTTTAATTCCTGAAGCCTGGTGAACACTCTGCAAAACTGTCAAAATCTCTCTTGCAGTCTGCTGTAGACACTGGACCACTTTTCTTATTTCCTCCCGAATTTCTTGGCTTACCTGGTGTAGTAGTCTGTGTAAAAATGACAAATCCCTCTCTCTCTCTGTCAGCTTTTCTTCGGCGCAATGGTCTCATCTTCCTTCAGCTCTTCTTTGCCGCGAATACATCTATCGGTGTGAAAACTAACGGGAGGGTGCTTTGGCGCATGCGCACACCAGTGAAAGGGCACAAGCATTTAAACGGAAAAAAGTAAAATTTTAATTTAAGGGCTGCGGGTTGGACACTACTGTTGTAATGCATTAGATGCCGTATAGTTTTGAATTCTTACTATGTTATCAGCTATACAAAGTGAGGTTTGTGTTGGATCCCAAGCCATCAATCCATAAACCATTTTTGCACATGTGGTCAGGGTGTCACTTCAACAGTGGCAATCTAGAGCCAAAATTTACACCACTGGGTGGCTATTCTTCCACACCACACTTGCATGCACACCTATGGCCGATTTGGTGTCCAGTCCACCTACTGCATGTTGTCTCAAACATGCCTGACCTTTGTCTATTTACTGTCTCCAAAAATTGGCGAATCTTTCAGAAAAGACAATAATTACTCTTGAGAAATGTTATAAATGCAGACTTTCTTTGATTCACATTATCTTCTGTTGACTTTCTGAGTTAATAATTAAACTGTCCTTTTCTCCGATCATTGTCCTTTCCCCTGATCGTAGAGGTAGGAGGTTGAGAAATTTCCACGGCAAGTTATTTCTTTGAAGACGGCCTAAATTGATTGGTGGGGGTACTCCTAGTTATCATGCCTGTTTCTGAGTAGCAATTTTAGTCATTGCTAGAAATTGTGTTGACCATTTCAGTTTTGAACCATGAGGTAATTTCAAGGGAAAAAATGTAATAATTTATGCTAAACTTGTGCTTTTTGTGGTCTGAATATGGCTTCTTCTCTATCCATATTTTTTTTTGTTTACCAGGAAGGTTCTACTGGGTGCAGGATCCATTTTCAGCAGAAACCCAGATAGAAAGGCATAACTGCCACACATTCAGAGCCAGACCATGATAAAATGGGGCCATAGAGTGTGTAATGGATCACACTGCACAGCCATTGCAGTGTCTCGTTACTTTTCTCTCCCCATTTACCCTACTCACTGTTCAAACCTGTCTGTGTGCATACTGTTTCCTTTGTGTCTACAATGATTACAGATATTTCAAATTTTGCAGTACAAATGCTGATAACAATTTGCTAAATAAAACAATGTAGTCACAATGCAAACAGACTGGGCCTGAACAGTAAAATTCTCTGCCCTCAAAATAACATTGAAATCTACATTCAAATAAAATACATTTGGCCAGTGGTGGGCGGGTTAAATTTACCTTTGGGCTTTTTTCAAACTATTGGCCTGTTACACTCATTTTTTAAGACCATGCATACCTGTGTGTTCTTTGATTAACCTTCATGATTCTATTAAATTATATTCATTGTATAATATAGCAGCACTTGTTCATGTTTTAAATTTGGACTTTTGAACATTTTTCCAGTAAGCAGTGAAATGTGATGTATGAACCAGTGACAAAAATACCCATTTCAGAACATTTCAACCTTAAAGGGCCACTCAAACTGTTATTACAATCCACCAATATCAGTCGAATATGCACAATCTTTGCAAGAAGTAAGTCATCTGAATAATTCCACATTAGACATCTGTAAGTAATGAGGTTGCTGCTAGCAAACAACTTTACCCTTTAAAACACATATAAAGAAAACCACTAATAAAACAAACTAAACTGGAGCCAGAGTAAAGTTGAACACTTTCGTCCGGTTTATTACAGAACTTCAAGTTCTGAGGAAGTTCTGTAATAAACGGGATGAAAGCGCTCCACTTTCCCCTTTAGTGTTTCTACAAATTCATTGACTGCTGCCCTTGAGTAAATTAATTGTTACGTTAAAAAACAAATTAGTAAGCTGATATTTCAATAGGGAATGGCTAGCCAGGTTTATAGTTGCTAGGCATCTCATTTAATGCATGTGCCCTTGATAAGAGGGTTCAATTCTGTTTATTTCTGCTATTTCATCACTAGCTAACTCTCTCTATTACCTAGTATTTTCTGCTCTGCTTAATACTGCCCACTCCCAATTTGCAGAGATTATACTCTCCTCGCCCTAATGTATATATCTCTGCTCTTTTACACTGAAAATATAACTCTGCTGCTTTGCCTTTCCCTCAGGACTGTATACTGCAATCTGAAGCTGCGGTGGTCTACTACTTGCCCCCACCATCTTCCACCACAGAGCTGCGTGATGCCTGTGCACTGGCCCAGCAATCAAGGAGACTCGATCCTCACCACTAACACCAGTGAGGGCTGTCCATATAGTAGACAATTTCACACACAGTTTTTGTGTCTTTTGGCTTTTCCTGGTTAGGGGTCGCCACAGCGGAACTCCGGTCTGCTAATGTTTGGTAGGGGATTTTTACGTACCGGGTTACCAGCCCTGACGCACAACCTTCAACGACACACATGTATGCCTCCACACAGAAGACGCTCTAGCTGAGAATCTAACTGGACATCGTCTTGCTGTGAGGTGACAATGATACCGCAGCACCACCACCACCGCAGTCACACACAGTAAAGTACAATTTTCCTTAAGAGCACACTGAGATCAGTCAGTCTGGGGCTGGTTTCTCCCTTTCCCTCCAGGTCCCAGGTAAGACTCCACACTAGCACAGCTATAGGGTCCAGATCTCAGCCTAGTGGGCAAGCTAAAACCTCCAGCACCCTCTGTCCAACCAGTGCTTCATGTCCTTTCTCAAGTAGCTGACACTTGAGATGAGTTGTATACAACCACACAAGACATTCTTGGGGAAAGATGGCGCAGGTTCTCCAGCCGTGCCCCTTTTTTGCCCAGTGTAAAAGGTAGTACCAGCTGCCACCACCCACTGATATAAGCTACTCAAAGGCCCTTCAGAAAGGTTTAAAAATATTTAATAACACAAGACAATACTACTTACTACACAGTGTTAGTCAAGAGTCCAGAGATCAGAGAAATGCTTAAAATACCATAGAAAACATCACAGAAAATCACTTGGTCTAATCTCCCTAATTCCTAGCTATTTCTAAGAAAACCACAGTTCTAAATAACTTACATCTAGAGTAAGATAGTGATGGATGTTCTCAAGACAATGCACAGAGCTCTCTGATTCTTGCTCTTTAAATTGATAAGAGCTGCTTCACATGACATCATTCTTCGTACTTCTCTGGTGTTCCCAGGCTAACAAACTACATTTACATTCTTTACACATGGTCAGACACCAAAGCAATAAAGGACACTTTTATACATGCAAATTCTAGCCATTAACACTGGTCTTAAAACAGGCAGGATGAATCCCTCTAGACATATCGGCTCTGATTTTTTTGACATAAGTCATAAAATGCTTGACTTTGCTTTCTTACAGTAGAGTGCACGGTTATATTTTTGCCGTTCAATATCCAATGCAGTCTTTTCACATTTAAGAGAACAAGCCTGTGGCTTGCATTAATATTTACAAATGACAGAATTCCATCTAGCTAGGCTGGCAGCCTTTGCCTATCTTCACCCCCCCCCCCCCCAGAGAACTCAAGCTAGTTTCTCAAGTGACCCTTGAGAAATGCTGAGAGCCCATATATTTTGTTATTTGCTAGTAATTACAGGTGTGGGGGTAGCCACATTCTTTGATTTCCTGTCCTTGCCTAGTTAAGTGGTGCATTTGTGAAATATTTCTGCTTAAAAACCTCAGCTTTGGCCGGCTAACAACTTGGTTATATTCAACTGGACGTATAAGAGAATTTAAGTACCTTTATCTGCACTTTTTTTTTTAAAAAATACAGTATTTAATTTGATTTAGACTGTGTTGAAGGAATATTAACTGAACTGGCAGTCTTTCTGCTCTTCAGTTATTCCCACCCACCCTCCCTGGTTTTGTTTTGGTGTTCTTTGTGGCCAACTGCCCACCCCTCAGCCTGCCTCTGGGCTCATCTCATTTGCTCACTCAACTGAGTGCAGTGAGATCATATTCTGATTTCAGGCACTCCTACTGTGTACAAAGAGAGCATCTGGGAATCAGACAAAAAAAAATTAAGCTAATTTCCTGCCTTTCCTGTTAAGTGGTATAGACTATTTGCAGGCTTCTGAGCCCCCAAGCCCTTCTGTGTTTGAGGGAAGCCTTCTAGCTTGTTTTTTTTTCTTATAACTAGCCAGTTTTCTAGTTTCAGCTCTCAAATCTGTTTCTTTGATCTCAGCACTTGTTCAGGAAAAAAAAAAAAAAATTCATCTGCTTTTACTGTACTTGTGTTTCTACCTACTTCATTTTACTTTTGCATCATCTTAAAAATACTCAATTGTATTTATTACTGCTTGGTGTAACTCATTTTAAGCCTTTTGGTTTAAACACTTGGGCTTCGGACCAGTTTGTTTTGCACTGAGAGGGTTTGTGGTCTGCACTGTTGTGGCAGAACAGGTAGCTTACATCCTTCTAGGTTGGGAACTGCTGATTGAGGGCTCAGTGTCTGTTATTCTAAAACTGTATTAATTCTGGTTTAAGCACTTGGGCTTTCAGGCCAGTTATTTTACATTAAGAGGGTTCATGGTCTGCACTCTTGTGGGAGGAGAGGCTGGACTCTGCCCTTCTGAACTGGGAATTTCTGGTTAAAGGCTTATAGTGCATGCATATCTGAACTGCCTCTTACTGAAGTTGGTGCACCTTGTTTGCTGTGGCATAGACTGGATTCGGGCCTGCTGGATCTAGCGTTGTTTGTGTAACTTGAGCACTAATCCAGATATTCTCTAAAGTATTCAATTGTATTTATTACTGCTTGGTTGTAACTTGATTAAAGTGTAGCTATCATTCTAAGTCTTTTGGATTAAGCACTTGGGCTTCAGACCAGTTGTTTTACATTAGGAAGGTTTGTGGCAAGCACTGTGGTGGCAGGACAGGTAGCTTTCATCCTTCTAAGTTGGGAACTGCTGATTGAGAGCCCAGTGTCCAAGTGTATTAGTTCTGGTTTAGGCCAGTTATTTTACATTAAGAAGGTTCGTGGTCTGCACTCTTGTGGGAGAAGAGGCTGGACTCTGCCTTTCCGAGCTGGGAATTCCTGGTTAAAGGTTTATAGTGCCTGAATATTTGAACTGTATCTTACTGAAATTGGTACACCTTGTTTGCTCTAGCATAGACTAGATCCAGGCCTGCTGAATCTAGCTTTGTTTATATGCTTGTTGTTTGTTTGCTTGTTTATTTCCCTGGAAGCTAATTCCACCTAATACTCGGCTTCTCAGCGCTTCTGTGGATCACTAGTGATATCTGCATTGCTTACTGCACTTATTTCCTTGTTTCACTTGAAAGATAGTTACTGTTTGTCGTTTTTGCATTTAGTTACTTGTAACACATTGCACTCAAGTTACCTGGCACTTGCTCACTAAAACAATTATATAAGTCAGCACTAAACATTAAAAACCACTACACCCTCACTCCCCACTGACCCTTGTTTTCAATTATTAAGGAATTCCCAATATTATTCTAGCATGTCCAAAGGTCAGTTGTCAATCTCCTCTCCGGTCCAGCTGGTGAATCTGGGAATCTTGAGGCAATGTTATAACTGCCTCATGTACACAGACAATCCTCTCCTCCTCCCACATAACACAAATACTTGCGAGAGATGCAGCTATTTAGCCAAACTGGAGGCTGAGCTCTCTCAACTCAGGACTGGCAAGACCAGACAGGAGGAGAAGGCAACTACACACACCACAAAACCAGCCTCACATAATGCTACCACACCACTGAATCAAACACATAAACACACAAAGACATACTCGGAGGCTCTGAGTAAAAATTTACCTAAACAGCAGAGGCCTCCAAAGCAGACACCCAAACAACTGCTACCTCAAGACACCCCACAAGCAACACATAAACCACAAAAGCAGTGTGCAAAGCAGTCACAGCCCTTAAAGCCAAATACAACACCAAACTTACTTGTCATAGGTGACTCCATAGTCAGACACACTGACGTCCCACTCACCAGGCTGAACAAGGAGAGGGTCACAGTAAGCTGCCTATTGGGCGCTAGAATCCGCCACATAGCACAAGCACTCGGGTCACTCCACGGCAAGTACAAATATGACACAGTCATTGTCCATGCTGGTGTGAACGACCTGAGACGCACCTCCCTGGACTACATGAAAAGAGACATAGAGGAGCTCTCTGATTATGTAGCCCAGGCAGGTATGACCCTAACTCTGAGCAGTATCCTTCCTTCACCAAGAATGATGCCACAATATAGAGACAAGATGATCAGCTTTAACAATTGGCTTAATGTCTGGTGTCATTCTAAGGGGATCCAGTGTCTGTCTGCCTGGGATGACATGCTTGACAAGCCACGCTGCTTCGCAAGGGACGGCTTGCACCTGTCACCCCTGGGATTCCGGATATTGGCTAAGGCTCTTGCCACCCCCATAGTGCCTTTTTTAGGCAATGCTCAAATTCTAAACCTACCACCCTAGAAAACAAAAATGGGAAGAAACTGAGGGTAATGCTGCTCAATGCCAGAAGTCTAAATCTCAAAATGCACGCGCTCGAGGCCCTTTTCAGTATGGAGAACATCGATGTCTGTGCTGTAACTGAAACCTGGTTCAAGGCTCCTGAGAGCACCCCGGCACTATCAGGTTTTACCTCATATCATGTGTTCCGGCCCCAAAACCCGGACCACACCACAAAAGGAGGGGGTGTATCCATATTCATAAAGGATACCCACACCTCCAGGTTGGTGGCAACGCACGAAGCGTCGGAAACCATCCAGGTGCAACTAACCATAGGCAAAACGGCTCTACAAATTGTAGCATGCTACAGGCCACCCTCTCAAACTCAGGAACCCCACACAGCCTTCCTGAAGACACTGGAGGGTATAAATGTATCTCCAAACACCATCATATTGGGTGACTTCAACTACCCGAATATAGACTGGGAACATTACTCAAGCCCTAACTTTCTAGCCCAACGGTTCCTGGAGTTTATAAATTCAAATGCCATGGAACAGCTAGTCACTGTTCCCACGAGAGGAGAAAATATACTAGATCTCATTATCACAAACATGGGGACAAAATGCTCCACACCGGAAGTATATCCCTCATTGGTGAGATCTGATCATAAACTAATCTCACTGGAAATCCACATCCCGCCCCCACCCCAAACAAAAAAGACCACAGTGAAGAACTTCTCTAAAGCAAACTTCACACTACTCAAGACTGGTGTGGTATCCTTCAAGGCCCCTGAGACAGTGGGAAACCACAACCCAAGCTGCGGAAGCACTTACAAATGCCTTCTATGAACACCTCCAGGACTGCATGGATCAGGCAATCCCAAATAAAACAAAGACTCTTTCCACAAAGGGCAAACGTCCAGTCTGGTGGACCCCAGCCATTAACAAACTTTACAATAGGAGGAGAAAGCTATTACATGATAGAACAAAATCCATAAAAGGGAAGTCACCCCTGATCATTATTAGTAAAAAAATACGAGCACTCATAAAATCAACTAAGGCCAATTTTGAGAGAAAAATTGCCATGGATTCAAAGGACAATCATAAGGCCTTTTTCAGCTATGTTAGGAACCTGGGTGGAAACTCCCAGATATGCTCAGAATTGGTCCAAAATGATACAAAAATCACTGAACCCACAGACATTGCCAACATACTGGCAGACAGGTTCAGTGCAAATTTCACCCCCTTCTCCCCCTCTAAAGGAGAGATAACTATCCCAGCGGAGTGTAGCCTCCCAGACATCTCAAATGTGCAGGTGAAAGCTGCTCTCTCTAAAGCTAAAAACACAGCATCAATGGGACCGGATAGTGTCCCCGGCTGTGTGCTACACGAGCTAAATGAGGAATTAAACCCGCACATAAGGCAGCTGTTTAATCTCAGCCTTACCACAGGATACGTGGCCAAGGAGTGGCGTACGGCAACTGTGGTCCCACTCCACAAAGGCGGTGCCTCTACGGACCCTGGTAATTACCGCTCCATAAGCTTAACAAGTCTAGTCTGCAAAGCTATGGAGAGGATCATAATGGAGCTCATAAACAAAGATATAGGGGACTTGCAGACATTGGACCCGACCCAGTTTGGCTTCGTCAAGGGAAGATCATGCCTTTTGAACTTGGTCGACTTCTTCGAAACAGTCACCAAGGCCATTGATGAGGGAAAGGCAGTCCATACAGCCTACCTTGACCTTGCAAAGGCTTTCGACACAATACCCCACTCCGGTATTGTAGAAAAACTTACCAGCTTAAATGTAAACCCATATGTCACAAGATGGGTTGCAAACTGGCTTAAGGACAGAACCCACAGGGTTAAAGTTGCTGGCGCTATGTCAGACTCCAAGCCGGTCACAAGTGGTGTCCCACAGGGCTCGGTCCTTGGCCCCCTATTGTTCGGCATCTACTTCTCAGAAGTACAGGCCAACATGGGAGGACTTTGGCTGACAAAGTTTGCAGACGACTACAAACTGGGCGCCATAGTGGAAAGTGCATCGGACACAGATATCCTTCAGAAGGGACTCACGGAAACAGATAGCTGGTGCCAGAGCCATGGCCTGAAGTTAAACGCCAAAAAATGTATAGTCATACCCTTCGGGAAAAACAAGGTAACCCCAAGCTACCATATAGGTGGCAATCCACTAAGCACAGAAGAGGTTATCAGGGACCTGGGGACCCAGGTTGACAGTGGCCTTTCTTTTGACACTCACGTTGCTAAAGTGGTTAGAAAGACCTTCTACATTGCCCACCTGATCATGAAGGGATTCACATCCAGATCTAGTGAGGTCATTGTTCCCCTATACTCTTCACTTATCAGACCAATGATCGAGTACAGTGCCCCATTCGGGATGTATCTCGCCCGACATCTGCAGCAATTGGAGAGACCCCAAAAGTTTCTCACCAAAAGGATAAAGGGACTCCAAAATCTGTCATATGCTGCCAGATTGAAGAAACTCCAGATCTATTCAGTCTCATACCGTCTGCTCAGAGGTGACATGTGCCTGACATACAAGGCCATGTCCAACCTGG
The DNA here is from genome assembly GCF_019279795.1 of Protopterus annectens. NCBI lineage: Eukaryota > Metazoa > Chordata > Ceratodontiformes > Protopteridae > Protopterus > Protopterus annectens. The sequence goes on from NC_056739.1 coordinate 1,548,540,257, forward strand.
AATTAATGGACATGCTCCACCTCAAAAAATCCAAATCCACCAAAACCACTAGAGCAAGCAACTTAAACCTTAGCACGGATATAAATAGGACGTGCTGGAGGGATAGATTTATCACTCAGAGACTCCCTATGCTGTGGAATAGAGTCCCGGTCCATGTGAGGCAGAGCACCTCGCTGGCTCTGTTCAAGAGAAATCTTGACCTGTGGATGGGAGATCATAGGTTTACCCCGGGAATCATCTCTGTGTCACTGCTGGACAGAGGCACAACAAACTAATGGGTACAGTATTTTTTCATATAAGGGGTGGCGTAAGCCACAAAAATTCGGGCTAGGCTTATAAATGCCTTGGGGCAGATAGCCTAGTATAAACCTATGAACCTATATGTTGGCATTGCTAATCCCACTGCGGTGCTGCACTGACATATATGCTTGCACCCCTAGGTGCCATCTTAGCAACTTGGCATTTTGCTGACTGGCTCAGCATAACCGTGTTAGGGGGTTGTGATGTCTCATTATAGTGAATTTCCTTCCATATATGCCACGGTGGTACGGCAGTAGCATTGTTACCTCACAGCAAGAGGTTCTCCTGTTCGATGCTTGGCTTGGGAGTGCCTTCTGTGTGAAGTCTGCATGGCCTCCGTGCGGTTGGGTAGCGTTTGAAAGACATGCGTGCATAAATGGGCATGCCTTCATTGAAGGTTGGGCATTGAGCTGGCACCTCAGTCTTTTGTAAAAAAATCTACTGACAATCATTAGCAGACCAGAGCTGTGGCGACCCCTTACCAGGAAAAAGCTCAACAACAGGCTGAAGTTTTGCAGTGCCCACACTATAGCTAGACATTCCTTTTCTACAGCTACATAGCATTCCTCCCTGGGTTGGAGACTACGACCGAGCTAAACCACTGGGTGCTCTTCTCCCTCTGAAGAAATCTAAGTACAGCCCCCACCCCATGGTTTGAAGCATCCACCTGCACAACACATTCTTTGCTGTAATCTGGACTGGCTAACACAGGGGGGTCCTCTCAAAGCTTCTGGAATGCCTGTTCACATGCTGTGGTCCACACTACCTTATCTGGCCTGTTCTTCCTTGTCCAGTCTGTGAGGGGAGCAGCTATGGTACTATAACTGGGGACAAACCTTCTGTAGTACCCTGCTGCCCCTAAGAATGCCCTCACCTGCTTTTTGGTAACAGGTGCAGACCATGCCTGAATGGCTTTTACTTTGGCAGGTTCTGGCCTGATCTTAACACTCCCCACTCTGTCCCAGATAGGAGACCTCTGCCATACCCACCTGACATTTGCTTGTCTTAATGGTCAACCCTGCCCTTGGTGGTCTGCCCAGCACCTCCATGACCTGCTGAAGGTGCTCTTGCCAGGAATGGCTGTAGATGGCAATATCATCTAGGTAAGCAAGGGCAAACCCTCCAGCTAGGATATGATCTACTAGCCTCTGGAAAGTCGTCGGGGCATTTTTCATCCCACAGGGCATCTTTGTGAACTCATAGAAGCCAAAAGGAGTCATAAAGGCTGACTTCTCTTTAGCACTGGGAGTCAAGGGCACCTGCCAGTAACCCTTGATAGTATCAGTGGTTATAAGATACTTAGCCCCACTCAGCTGCTCTAGGGCCTCATCTGTCCCAGGCATGGGGTAAGCATCTGACTTTGACTAATTTCCTGTAGTCCACACACAACCTGGTGCTGTCATCCTTCTTTGGCACCAGTACCACCGGGGAGGCCCAGGGACTGTTGGACTCTTGAATCACCCCTAGTTCCAACATTTCCTGTATCTCCTCCCTTAGTCTGACTCTCTCAGGCACCCTATAAGGGGCCTGCCTAATGGGCCTTTGGGGTCATGTATCCACCTGGTGCTGCACCAAGTGGGTGCACCCTGGTTTCCTGGTGGACATCCCCAAACTCCTGTAACACTGCTGAGATTTGTCAAACTTGGGTGGGGCATTGCTACCCTTTCCACTGAGGTGGCAGTCTGAGCCTCAATGAGATCAGTCACCAGATCTCCCTCAGACATCTGCAATCCACTGCAAATGCTCAACACAAGGGCCTCCCTATCATGGTAAGGTTTCATCATGTTAACATGGTACAATTTGTGCCCCTGCCTAGCAGTTCCACCATGTAGTTAACATCACTTACCTTTCTTACCACCTTGTAGGGTCCCTCCCAAGCTGCTTGCAGCTTATTGTGTGACAGGAATGAGAACCATTACCTGCTGCCCCATAGCATAGTCTCTAGCATTCCTGTCGTACTACACCTTTTTTTGTTGTTGGGCTTCTGCCAAGTTCTCCTGGGTCAAGCCCATGAGTTCCCTGAGCCTTGTCCTGAGGTTTAGGACATATGACACAACAGACTCATTGTGATGTTCAGTCACCTTCTCACTCATCTCAAATTAAATCTAGAAGTCCCCTCACCCTATGCCCATACAGCAACTCAAAGGGTGAAGAGCCTGCGGATTCCTGGGGAAACTCTCTGTAAGCAAACAGATGGGGCAAATATTTGTTCATCTCCCTCTTAAACTGGTCTCCAAATGCCTGTAGCATGGACTTGATCATAGTTTAATCTCAACCAGACCATTAGTCTGGGGATAGTAGGGGGTGGTCTTCAGGTGCTTCACCCCACAGGACATCCACAGACAAGCCAGCAGGTCTGACATGAAATTGGCACCTCTGTCACAGTATTTATTTTGGGAAACCTGCCCTGCTGAAAATCTCTAACAAAGCATTTGCCACTTTTTCTGCCTCAATGGAGGAAAGAGCTACTGCCTCAGGGTATCGTGTAGCATAATCCAGTACCACTAGGATATACTGTTCCCCTGTGGAACTTGGGGTACTCTGAGGCCCCACAATATCCATAACTACTTTCTGAAATGGCTCCTCAATCACAGGCAAAGGGATCAAATGAGCTCTCACCTTGTCTCCTGCCTTGCCTACCTTTTGACACTGCAAACAGGTCCTGTAGTACCCTGTTACATCTCTGGAAATTCCAGGCCAATAGAAGTTCTGGATAATAGGTCTCTTGGTATGTTTTATGCCCATATGACCTGCAAAGGGAATATCATGGGTTATGGCTATAAGACCCAGACGGTAGGCTCTAGGCACTACCAGCTGCTGTACACACCCACCTTCCAGCTCTCCCTCAGGGGTCCACTCACTATACAGTCACCCTTTGTCCCAGTGTAAAGATTCCCTTTTCCCTTGAGAATCAGGTGCCTCCTTAGCTACCTGCCTCAGGCCTTGTAGTGTAAGATCTGAGAGCTGTGCCTGTCTCAACTCTTTGTAACCATTCCCAGCTCCCCTTCCACAGGACGTCTGACATCCTGATTGGTGCCTCACTGTCAGCCTGGGTACTACTACTCACCCCTACCTTTGCAGTCACCCTGTCCAAGGGAACATCAGTAAGCACAAGTAGCTGTGGCTCACCTTCATTTTCACTGCTACAGAGTAGCTCTCTCCATGAAGTAACCACCTCACCAGTCCAGGGTGCAAGTATGCAGTCTGTCTGGGTCTCCCCCAGGCTACCAGACCCACATGCTTGTCTCCTAGCCTGACTGTGTCTAAATGCATAAGCACATGGTAATGCCTCATCCAAATCCTTCCCTATCAGGACATCTGCATCATGGTAGTTCAGTGCCCTTGTTGCCTCAAGACAACCTAATATTGGCATTTTCTTTCCCATTTACTGGCTCTCACCTTTTGTTCCCCTCCACCTTGCCTCCGTGGACTTCTTTATGCCACATGGCCCCACTGGTTGCATTCAAAACATTTAACCTTGGGTCCTGGACATGTACCTGAACTGGTGGCTTCCCCTGCTACTGGTAGATTCTGTTGGGGCAGTTTGTGCTGCCCACCATGGGTTCTTTTAGACCCATGAGCAGTACTCTGGGTCTCTTTCCTGTTCAGGGATGCCCTGCTTGTTAGGTATAGGTCTCCCTCCTTCCCCAACTCATCTGAAGTAGCACATTGTCTATCAGCTAACAAGATCCTCAGGCAAAGTGCTAAGGGCTTGTTCCCTCACCAAAAGGTCTGCCAGCCCTTCAAAAGTGGTGACCTGACATCCACTCATCCATCTGTGAAAGTAAGTGCTCAGTTCAGCAACATGTTTACACACACACTTTATCTGCCTTGTGTCTATGCTCACAAAATATTTTCCTATAAGTTTCAGGTGTTAGCTTAAAACATTCTAACAAGCAATGCTTAACAGTGTAATTAAAACAGTCAACGTCAAGACATTTTACAGCTTTACCATGGAGTAAGGTGGGTCAGGAACTGTATCCAGAGCCTTTGATCAACATCATACTGTTTACATACCCTCTCAAACATATGAAACTACCCCCTCTTTAAACTGTGGAAGACATTTACTGACCTTTTGTGCTTCTGGGGTCCAGTTACTCCCTTCACCTTTACCTTCATGACTGGCGAAGTAATCTCACTCTGATGCTGCCTCTTTTCCTCAGCTTCCAGCCATAGCAGTTTCTCATTCTTCTCAGCCTGCAGACATCTTAGTCTCTCAGCCGCTTCTATTACCAAATGCCTGACCTCCCACTCAAGTCTCTAGCTCCAAATGGATTTTTAAGTCCTCTGCAGAAAGGTTGAGCTGTCCATTCTCTGAGGGTGGTAAATCTCCTCTGCCAGTCTGATTGTCGTCCTGGTTGCTGTTTTCTGATCCAGCTGTGACCAAAGCTGGAATCATATCTGTTTTAGGTTTCCATGCACCAGTCCCCTGGCACATCTCATTCAGCTGGCTCCTTGTCAGCTTTCTGTACTCCTGCTGACATGCTGCCTGCTCTCCCTGACTAAGCTAACAAAATAAATAAAGCAGTTTTGATTTGAAACTGAGTATTCACTGTGTGGCTGATTTAGAGTAGAAAACACCTTCAGTGATCACTGTACACAAGATACAGGAATTCTCTACCCACACCACTACAAGACGATTAGTATTTGCCAGCCAATTAATATGTGGTGTGGATATTCCACCACTGCCAAACAATCGACACCCAGCAGTCAAGGAGCCTCAATCCTCAACACTAACACCAGTGAGGGGCGTCCATATAGGGAAAGGATAATAAATACACAGTAAAGTACAATTTCCCTTAATAGGTCAGAGATCAGTCAGTCTGGGGCTGGTTTCTCCCTAGGTCCCCAATAACACTCCCCACTGGCACAGCTACAGGGTCCAGATCTCAGCCTAATGGGCAAGCTAAAAACTCCAGCACCCTGTCTGTCCAACCAGTGCTTCATGTCGCCCATGTAGCTGAGACACACTAAGAGGAATTATATACAACCACACAGACACTGCTGGGGAAGGCTTGCACAGGTTCTCCAGCTGTGCCCCTTTTCTGCCTAGTCTATAGGGTAGTACCAGCTGCCACCACCCACTAATATCAGCTACTCAAAGGCCCATCTGAAAGGGTGTCCAGTTATTACTGTGCAATACTATCCAATTGCTAAGTGTGACTTGGTATAGTATCACTATAATACACGCAATGTACTAGAGCTTAAATTAACTCTAAAACAGACTGTTGAAAGGTTTAAAAATATTTAATAATAAATAGTAAAAACGCAAGACAATACTTTAACTATACAGTGCTAGTCAAGAGTTCAGAGATCCCAGAGAGATACTTAAAATAATTCCATAGGGAAATTCTGACATCACAGAAAAGTACTTGGTGTAACCTTCCTAATTCCTAGCTATTTCTAAGAGAAAACACAGTTCTAAATAACTTGCATTTTGAGCAAGACAGTGCTGGTGATGGATGTTCTCAAGACAAAATGCACAGAGCTCTCTGATTCTCTCTCTAAATTGATAATACAGAGCTGCTTCACATGACATCATTCTTCACACTTCTTTGGTGTTCGCAGGCTAACAAACTACATTTACATTCTTTACACCTGGTCAGAAACCAGTGCAATAAAGGACATTTATACATGCAAATTCTAGCCATTAACTCTGGTCTTAAAACAATAGGCAGGATGCCTCCCTCTAGATATATCGGCTCTGAATTTTGACATCAAAGGCAGTCATAAAATGCTTGACTTATCTTTCTTAAAAGCAGAGTGCACTGTTACATTCTTGCAGTTCAGTATTCAATGTGGTCTTTTCACATTTAAGAGAACAAGCCTGTGGCTTACATTAATATTTACAAATAACAGAATTCTATCTGGTTAGGCTGGCAGCCTTTATCTTAACAAGGTGCACTAGTTATTAAAATCTGTAGATGTTCTGAGTGAGTAGCATAGGTGCTGGAAGCAAGACTAGGGGGGAGGAGCGGTACTTGGTGATCTAAAAAGGGCAATTTTTTAAAACTATTTGCTACCACAACATAGGCTCACTTGCAGGGCATTTTAATCTTAGCCAATTTCCCTTTCGTTGCTTGAATTAACATTTCCTAATTGGCCTTAACCTATCCCATGGCTGATAATTGTATATTAGCCCTAGTGAGAATAACTATGATCATACCATAGATAATTGGGGGGGGGGGGACTTGTAAGGGATGCAGCATTTAAGAACTACCTCTATCCATTAGTGGCAATCCTGGAGTACATTTTCTATTACCTATCCTTGGATCCAAGTTGCATTTGAATATGGACTGGGATGAGCTTTGTTTTACATGAATGGATACTCTGTTCTGGAACAGCGGTAGCCTCTGTGATATATATCCATCTCGCCACAACATTCAGTTTAGATACCTGGACTGAGTATTTCTAATGCCGTTTGACTTGCTGATGTTCAGTAGCATGCTTAGGCATATTCCTTTGATACCTGTTAAAATGTCACTTGGTCAAATATCTCTCCACTGCTCTCAACAATCAAAGCAGAACGTGTTTAGTTGTCTGAGGAGTCAGAACTTGCAGCTTTATGTGGAATTAAAGTATATTCAAAAATCTTACATTTACAATTGGAAGATAACCGAATAATACTTTTTACTTATTCAAATTTATTTTAGTATATCATTTAATCATATTCTCACGTCATTGGCAATAGCATTTGTCATATTGACAGTGAATGCATTAGGTAGTTTGTAGTGTTAGGCACTTACTAATAAAATGAAAATTGGAGAATGAGAAAGAATAAGGTTTCATTTGTATGTCACATGTTACCATCCTAAAATGACCAATGATTCAAATATTTCTTTCTTCCTGTAATTGTATATGAATGAGCTTAAGACATGTTATGTCTTAATACCAGTATTCAGTTTAAAGCATGCATGTGTATAGCATCAGTTTAATTATCTTCCACACCTCATTTAACAAACATTGCCTTGGAAAAATAGTACAAATATGCATGAGAACTGTGTACCATATGTCAAAAAATTATGTAGAAACTGAAAGATGGTATGCTTCATTATAATAACTGGGAATTGAACTGTACACAATACCAACATATGTAATGTATGGATAGTGGCCTTCCTTGTACATAACAATGTTGCAGAGTACATTTGAAGATAGTGCATAATATGACTTCAAAAAAATGAACTTTAGGGGGCGTGGCCAAGGATGAACACAGGATAGCAGCAGATTTCTTCAGCTCCACCAATTTCATTACATTGACAGGAATGAATTACTTAAAAAAATAATTCTTGAAGTAATTTTCTTTCTAAATATGTTTGTTTTATATAGTTCTTGAACTATATCTAAAAAAGAAAGGAAATCTTAATAATATTCCTGTCAGAAATTACTTTGGAAATTTTCCTGTCAGTTTATCAGTCTGAAATTAGTTCAAGTAAGACAAATTCTCAAGACTCCAGCATCAAGAAAGAACTTCGGTCTCTGATAATTATAGTCCAGCACCTTACTGCTAAGATGGATAAAATGGATACTAAAATAGACACTTTCATAGAAAAAACTACAAAACAAATAGACTTGTTACATATGGACCTGCAACAACAGAAGATCCAGATGACAGGCATAGAAGAAGCTGTGAATGACATGGAAAATAGAATACAAGAAGAGGAAATCAACATTGAGTTTCTGCTGAAACACAATACACATTTACAAACAAAGCTGGATGACCTTGAAAATAGATCTAGGCGCAATAACATTAGGATTTTTGGACTGCCAGAAAATATTGAAGGTAACAATATTACTTCTTTTTTAACAACATGGCTCCGTAAAACTTTAGATTTACCAGAAGCATTCTCTTTTGGTATTGAAAGAGCACATAGATCTATAGCTAATACTAACTCTAACAAAAACTATCCTAGATCAGTTATAGTTAGATTTCTATCATCTTTTGCTAAAGAGATGGTTCTTAAATCTGCTTGGGCTAAAGCTCCTGTTAAGATTAATGAAACAACTGTGCGTTTTGACAATAACTATTCTTCCATGGTATTAGCTAAAAGAAAAGTTTTTCTGCCACTAATAAGGGAGCTTAAAAAAGCACAGTTTAAAACATACCTTCTGTTTCCTGCCAAGCTAAAAATCTTCCTTCCTGATGGTCCTAAAATTTTCGATGACTTAGACTCTGCTTTACTGTTTATCAAAAAAAATAAGATTTTGGAAAAATAGAAGAAATGGAATGGGCTAGTCCTTCGTTAAAGAGACTGGCAACTGAAACTTCGTGGAAGACTTCAGAGAAGAAGAAGAGACTAAAAAACAAATTATTTGTACTATGTTTTTTTTCTCTCTCTCATCATTTTATTTTATTATTAATCTTTTTAAATATAGTTCCTGCATTTCCAAGAAGCAACAAATATTTTGAAAAAGATTTAATCAAAGTTATTCTCTGTGTGCAAAGAAATGTTTTGTTTCATAACTAGTCAAAATATCTGGAGATTTAATGGCAAGCTGTGATTTAACTTGTTTCTCTTTCTGAAGAGGAAAAATAAGGTCAGTAATTTGATACATTTTTTTTTCCTTTAAAAGTTTATATGTTCTTCAAATGCTATTCCTAATTATACTTTCTTGATTACACTGCTTATGCTTGTTTGTAAATAATCTGTCATGCTTTAACCAATAATAATTAGAACTAAATAATAGTAAATAATATGTTTTATTTTTAACTCTATTAATATAAACAGTAAGTAACATTCTATTGTATATACTTCTTATAGCTTTCTCTTACATTTTTTTTATTTCTGCCTTACACCCTTTTACTTTCTACTCCCTTTTCTTTATTAATATATAGAAATGCTTTTGATCATATAGACACAGTAAATAATAAGATTTGCATAGGAGTTGAGTTGGGACAAAAATGTTGAGTTTTGTTACTTATTAATAATTTTGGGCTTGATTTCACTTACATAGAGTCTGTAATAACCTGTAGAATGCATTGTGAAGGTTTTGTCATGTTTAGATGCATTTACACTGCTAAATGAATGTTTGTCACTGGTTTTTAATAAGTTTCCCGCCAAAATGTTAAGAGAGACAATCTGGGATGTGGGCTGTCTCATGCACAGTGTCCATGAGCTACTTCAAAAGCTTCAACTCTCAGAATTCTCACAGAGAAGCTGAAAGCAGCTAGTCTCACCTTTGACCTAGATATCACACTGACACATCACAGATACAGGAATAGCAGATTAATAATATGTGTTAAAACCTATGTCCCAAACATATACATTACTATAACTCATTTAATTCATCTGATTGACAAGCATAAATAATTTTATAACTCTATACTGGAAGAAATTGTCATGTGATATATTTTAAAGCAGTAGTATAGCATGTTTGTAAAATCTGGTTACTAAAATGTGTTTGCTGTGCATTATTTTGTATAAAGCAGACAGATCTATTGAAGGGACAGCAATGTAAGATGGTGCTCAGTAAAGATACAACTCAGTGAGATCAGATATATATATATATATATATATATATGTGTGTGTGTGTATGTGTATGTGCGTATATATATATATATATATGTGTGTGTGTATGTAGATATGTATATAAATGTTTCTGAGAATCTGCTTAACTATGAAGTATGATTTATAACAATTTCTATGAATACAATATTTTATTCTATTGGCAATAATGAGTTTGAGTAAATGCTCATATACAAGCAATTCAAGGTTTTTTTTGGAAGCTGTTAACTGTATTTACATGACAGAAAATAGATGCATCCTAATATATGTAATGTCTGAATCATATTAGCCAAAGTTTTTGATTTAAATGAATGTTAGAACTTATTTTTCTCTCCTCTTGATTTCTAACATCAAGATTATTTGAATGCTATTTGCATACAAGTGTTTTATATTACATGGATATATATAGTAGTATGAACAGTTTTTAAAAAAAAAAAAAAAGGTTTATTTTAGTTTATATGATGCTGTTTTACCAAATGTGTAGTCTTGTCTTGCTAGATAATTGAATTGAAAACTGTTAACTTCAGTTAAATATAACTAGTATTAAATTGATAAGGTGGTAGCTGACGTACTGCTGCTGCTTAGGGTAGGGGGTTAACTTGAGTGGTAAATACTACTCTAAGTTGGAGTTTACAATTCCAGGCTGGATGCAAGGTTTAATCCTCATTATTTTCACTTGTTCATTGTTATTTGTATATAGTTTTGACATCCACAATATATTTTGTACATTCATTGTCACTACAAACAAAATTGAATCCTATACGAAATCCCATAAGAGATTCAATAAATACAGCTATATTTAAAGGTACACCTAAAGGAGGAGATGTAACATTACTTATCTTGTTATTTTGATCATAAGATTCTTAAGTTTTAAAAATGCCAAATGACATCTTTAAAAGGAATTTCTTTAAACATTAATGGATTGAATAATCCATGTAAAAGGGCAAGCCTAATAAGATACATTAATTTACATAAGGCCAACTTAGTCTTCCTACAAGAAACCCATCTCTTGAAAAAAGATATTGATAAACTAGCCACAAACAAATATACAGTATTGGTTAGTTCAGAGCACACTCAGAAAAAAAGAGGAGTGGCTATTTTATGGAATAAAAGTATGCCCATTCCTAAAACCATTAAGTCTTATCAGGATGACAAAGGAATGTTTTGTATGGTTACAATACAAATTAATGTATATTGGATACCTGGAATTGGTATTAATACAGTGAAACATCATCTTGATAAGATCATATCATTCTCTATAGGAGATATTATTTTAGCTGGTGACTTTAATTGTATACTACATGAAAGTGATACTACCACTATAGGAAAGAGAAGAATTACATCTAATGCAAAACATTTAAAGGATTTTGCTAATTCTTATCATTTGATAGATTCAAAATCATTACCATACACCTTTTTTTCTAACAGATACAAAACTTATTCAAAAATAGATAGGGTCTTTATTTCTAACCAGATGGTAACAGATTTAATTAATTCCAAAATCATTTCATGTCCTAACCAGATGGTAACAGATTTAATTAATTCCAAAATCATTTCATGTCCTATATCTGATCGTAATTCAATTGTTTTTGAATTCATGATAAAAAATACTCATAATGTTCAGATCAAAAGGATACCAGCATACTTAACTCAACTAAAAGACTATAAAGAATATATACTTTCAGAAGTAAAACATTTTTTAGACATAAATAACACTCCTGAAGTCTCCATTGTTTATGTTTGGGATGCCTTAAAATCATATCTATATGGACAAAGTATCAGATGGTATAATAATAAAAGGAAATTTTGGGATAAGGAATTCTTAGATATTCAAAGTAAATTAGACTCATAAACATAATAATAAAGAAAATATTATGGACAAGAAAGTTATTGAAGAAATAAACAAACTAAATGAGAAATACAAAGAAATTTTAACTCATAAAGTTAAAATAACTTTAGACAAATACAAGTTTTTGTCTTATTCAATAAGACCCAAATACTTACATAGACTTAAAAATAAAACAAAAAGGTTGAATAAACAAAACCATATCAAAGAAATCTTTTCTCTAAGGAAAAAGAAGAATGTTTCTGGTATACCAGAAATACTAGATGAATTTAGAAATCACTTTCACAAAATTAACCATAATAATATTAACATGGAACCTAAAGATAAAATAAAGGAGTTTATAACCACAAATATGAATAAAAAGCTTAATAAACAACAGATTAAACTATTGGACAAGAGTATTTCATATACAGAAGTTATTACACAAATAAATAAGCTTGAATCAAACAAAGCACCGGGTAATGATGGTATTATACCAGAGATATATAAAATCCTTTCTAAAAATACATATTCATTAATACATAAGGTTTTTATTTTGGCCCAAACTGAGTTAATAACCCCCCCATCTTGGCAATATACATTTATTTCGCCAATTTTAAAACCTAATAAAGATCCAACTAGATGTTCTTCATATCGGCCCATCTCATTACTTAATGTTGATTATAAAATGTTTATGAATATCTTTGCTGATAGATTGAAGACAATCATTCCCGGCATTATAGATATAGATCAGACAGGCTTCATTGTAAATAGAAATACTTTTGATAATATAAGAAGAACTTTAACATTAATAGATTTTGCAAATAGGAAAAAGAAAGATTTAACACTTATTAGTCTTGATATAAGTTCAGCATTTGATTCAGTAAGTTGGGACTATCTGTTTACCGTAATGAAGTGCACAAACTTCTCGGATGCATTTGTAAATCTAATTGAACATTTATACAAAGGAACTTTGGCTTATATTAAGGTAGGAACATATGTTTCACAAAAATACCCATTCTTAAAGGTACAAAACAAGGATGTCCACTTTCTCCACTATTATTCACTTTAGTAATGGAGCCTTGGGCTAATTTGATCAGAAACAGTACTGACATAGAGGGTTTTGAAATAGATGAAAATACAACATCCAAAATTCAACTTTTTGCAGATGATGTTCTAATTAATCAGCAGGATCTAATTCTTCTATACAGTCTCTATTTGATAACATGATGAATTTTAAAAGTATTTCTGGTTTAATATTCAATGAAGAAAAAACTAAAATACTACCTATATATACACGAAAAAATATTCTCATTAGTGGTTTTACTAAATATGTACCCAATTCAGGTCAGATAACTTATTTAGGTATGATACTATCTAAAGATATTAAATCTATTATATATAATAATTATAATACCTGTTTTCTTAATATACAAAATCTTTTTAATACCTGGAATAATATGTTTTTTACTATGGAGGAGAGACTTACAATTATTATAATGATAATATTCCCCAAGATTTTATACTTAATACAATCAATAATACTTCCACCTACAAAAATAATTATCAAGAAACTGAACACACTAATGTTAAATTTCTTATGGGCACCTAATAGACCTAGGATTGCATTAAAGAAACATACTAATAGCTGGTCTCAAGGGGTATTTCTTTTCCAGACTTTAATTTATATACTATCTCTTCTATTGTAAAAGTTATTACTTTATTAATAGATCAGTCATATGTCACAAAATGGAAAGATTATTGGGAGCTAATTAGTATACACTTCATGAAAATCTCCTTAACACATAAAAATATGATTGTAAATAACTCCATGTTATGGTTACTAAAGGAATTTTGTACTTCACCTATTACACCTAAACATATGGTTTGTTACCCATTAAATATTATTATTAGTTATCGTAACTTTATATTCATGCACCCTAAGTATAGGGAATGGAATTTTATTGTATTTCCTATAATGTATATTCAGGGTATGCTTTTGTCATCTACTTCTGAAGGAACTCATTTAGCTATAGATAATGATCTAAAGTACTGGTATCAGTTGATATCTGATAATAAAGTTAAAAATCTAGATTTCTTAAAACAAGAATTTGATCTAAGAGAAACTTGCTGGTTAGAGGTTCAGACCTTTAGACATCTCATTAATAAAATAGATTTAATGTCTATAACTGTTAAAGAATCTATTTCAACACTGATTGATTACTTGATATTAAATTTACAACATAAAGTTTCTGATAAAGGTAAACTTTCATACATACATAAAGTTATCAGACAAGAAACTTTTTACAGTGTAGATTCATACTGGAATTATTTCACTTCTATTAATGGGGACCCACCAAATCAACAAGATAAACAATATATATTGGAATCTGCTTATAGAACTACGTCTTCCATTGTCTGGAGACTTTATACATGGAAATTTTTACATAGATCTTTTATACACCTTTGATGATGAATAAAATAAATAATAAAGATAATCTATGTAAGAGATGTAATGTAGAAATTAATGCTGACTGGGCTCATATGTTTTATGACTGTATAAAATTGAAAGAATACTGGAAGTCAATTAATGAATTTTTGCAGGCTCTTTTTACAGATAATTTCATTATTTCTAAATCTCTTATATTATTCAACACACCTGTACCTCAAAGTGTTAAAAAGGTTAAGCTTCCCTTGCTATGGTCTATTCTAGCAGTGGCTAGGAAAATAATAACTAGAAATTGGATTTCAGATACACCTCCTTCGTTCAATGAATTTAAAAATGTTATGAATATAGTGTGCCATATGGAAATAAACACAATTAGGACTAGAACAAACAAAAAAACATCTTATTTTATTGTATGGGATAATTTACAAAATTTGTTAAAAAAATTTTAATTTCAATAGCATGGTATTTTAGTTTAATTAATTGATCTGATTGTAGTGGATGTCTTTGTAAATACTTTAGTTGTTTTGTTGAATATTATAATAATACCTATTTTTAATTACTTGTATAAAATTGTTATGATATTTCTCTTGTATGTTAAAACAATAAACCTGTTTTGAAAAAAAAAAAATGAACTTTAGAACTGGAGACACATTATAGTTGATAGAACTTTAGAACTGGAGACACATTATAGTAGATAGAATAATTTAGAGGTTGTGATGAAATGGCAGAACAGCATGGGACTGTTAAACATCCACTAGCCCTGATCTGAATCTGTTCCACTAGCAAAAATGAAAGTAATTGTTTCCTAAACAGCAGTCTCCATATAAATGTAGATGTAAAACACTGGAAAACAAGGTGTTATCAATATTAGCTTTGGAAAAAAAAATCCTCTTCTGAAATGTAAACAGTCATTCATACAACTCTGATCTAAAGTGCAAATGCCAAGGGTTTTATGTAATGCTTGAATATGCTGTTGCAAACCAAACATAATCCATAATACTGTAACCCAGGAATAAGTCTATACAGTCTGACCTGCCTTTGGTTAATATGTCAGTACTCTCTAACCCAACCCAAACCAAAACAGTCCAGCAATCCATTTTAGAAAGACATCACTTGTGTTCTGACGTAAAAAGAAAACTAAAAGTTCTATACTTAAATAAAACATTTACATTTTCTGAGCATCACAAAGGAATTAATTTCTTTCTGGAACATAACAACCTGCATGTTATGACAGGGATATATTAATAATGTATCTGAAAAACAGCTTTTGGTTAAAACGGGAATGAACATAGTATGCACATATTTCAGGTAATATTTAAAAGTAAATAATCGTACTGACTTTTTTAACATGCTAACGTGTACAGAGGTTTACATGGTAAATGTGTTTGTCACTGCATTATCTGGTTCCTGTGTGTCAATGACAGAGACAGTGAGTAAAGGAAACAGAGTGAGAGAGAAAGAGAGACAGCAGAATACAGCCAGACCTAGACTTCTTAGTCATGTGTTCTTAGTAGCAAACAACATAGTTCACAATGACACCATCTGAATTGTTTGTATAAAATTCTGTAGCTAAATTGGGTTAGAATGTATGGTTTTAATGCATGCCTTTCTTAGTCTTTGTAACAGTCATACAAATAAAACCTTTAAATGAAGCATATATACATTACTATTGACATCTTAATATTTTATAATATTTTAATGTTAAACAGGTATGTGAATTTCTGTAAGCAGCCCAAATCAACTAATATTCCATTTGATTCAAGACATGCTATTTTATAGATATAAATGCATGTGTGTTCATAAACGATACATAACATTGTCCACTTCTTCAGATCAGTCTTATTTGCAAGCAAACTGACTATTTTAATTTATTGTATTATAACCTCACACACATGCAAATATCTCCATCCTAGCACAAGGCTAAAATCTGCAAACCTCCATCAAGTAGCATACACTACTGAAAACACGGTGGTCTCCATTTGGTTTTGTAATTTTCACCTCTAGAAATAATTCAGTGTAGCTGTTTTATAATGGAAGTGTTTCCCAAGTATGGTACTGCCATTTATGAAATATTTTCTATAGCTGGAGATAAAATGTTTGTTATGGTTATTTTATATTTCGGGCCAACTCATATTCTTCATAAATGTTATAATGGCAATGCGGTACAAACACAACTTGTGAAAAACCTTCCCAGTGAATCTCGCCCCAACACATTTCTCCCACCATCTGTGATTAACAATCATATCATACAGCGATTATGGGACTTGTCAGGGCAAAAAAACATTGATTTGAAAGACGACAAAATGCAATTCTAAAACTAGTAAGCTACAAAAAAAAAGTCTGCCTTTATATCAGACAAACGGAGATAGCACAGCATCACAAAACATTCATTAAAGAAAGAAAAGCATGCGTCTCCTGCTGTCATAGCACTGCATTGGAATACTACAGAGTACGAGAGCATCTTATAAATATAGAAATAGAAATTCATCAACCCCTCCCATACCTGTATTTTCCTTCCTCCTGTGCTCGGTACACTCCTGCTATGTAAATCTGTGGCTGCTAGATGCGCTGAAATCTTACCCACCAAACAAGACACAGGGAGGAATAAAAATAGCATGGAGAGCTCCAAAGCCCAGTTGAAAATGATCATCAAGTTCGCACACACTCTAAGAAAACATACCAATAAGGAACGGCTAAGCTACCCATGCTTGTTTAAATCCATGTTAGCGTGCTTAGGTACTTCTGCCTGTGCTTTAGCGTGCAATGCCACATGGGAATCTTTGTTAATGGTCCTCCACATATTTTTCTGGTATGCCGAGAGACAGGTCTTCTTGTGAAAGTGGTTGGGGAGGGTGCTCCCTCTCGTTCTAGCACCCATGGTGAGTAGTGTGCACATATGCTAAGGCCTGCCATAGACCCCCCCCTTTTTCTTTGCAACTGACTTAAAATTAACATCCCTTAAC
The DNA here is from genome assembly GCF_019279795.1 of Protopterus annectens. Lineage (NCBI taxonomy): Eukaryota > Metazoa > Chordata > Ceratodontiformes > Protopteridae > Protopterus > Protopterus annectens. The sequence goes on from NC_056739.1 coordinate 1,548,557,297, forward strand.
AGTCGACCCTGACCTTCCTCCTGATTTACCATTAGCTACTGCCTATAAAAGTTGCAGTGGTGGTGTTAGGCACAGTTAAATATAATTGCACTTCACTATTTAGTTCTTTGCTTAGTTTCTTACCTTGTGGAGTTGATTCATCCCGCTCTGTTCATCCTCACTATCGCTTGGGCTCACTTTGCTCCCCACCCGCCCCACCTATACCTCAATTTATTCATAACCACAATCAACTGACTTCCCTAACACCCCACACCAGCCAATCACATCATCCTCCAACCACTACCCCTCTCTTTTTTCACCACCTGCTCATTAATTTGTTCTGTGCTGCTCTGCCACATCACACAATCCTTTCTCTAACTCCCAAACCAGATAACTTAACTCCATATATACTACCACCACCTCCTTCAACTCTCACCATGCTTGCACCTTCTATTTTTTTTTTTAGCAATTCTCCTCTCCCTTAGGCTACCTAACTTCTACCACTGCACTATCACTAACCACAATCACCTAAATTCCCCCACGCTAACCTATTCACTCACCACCATAGTCACATATACATTTCACCTACCATCTTTAACCACACCCCGTTTGAGCTCACCTACAAAGAAACTAATTATAAAACCTACTAGTTTACTCATACACCACATGATCGCCAGTTACCTACACACACTGATCACTGCTACTAACCAACTTGAACTCAGTGGCGACATCCACCCTAACCCAGGCCCTTCCACTACTATACCCACTGCTACAAACCTAAATGGACCTAATATCCCTTGCAAGCAAAAACCCTCTGACCTCTTAATACTCAGTATAAACATCTGCAACATCATGAATAAAACTGAAGAGCTACATGCCTCTATATCCTTGACATTGTACTCCTGAGACCTGGCTCAAGCCCCACATCAAAGATACCACCATAGCCCCTACTGGCTACAACAACCTTAGATGTGATCGAATAGCTAAAAGAGGCAGGAGCATTGCCCTACTTTACAGGCACAACCTTACTCTCCAACAAATATGTAAAGATATCCCCACCTTCTGCTATGCAGAAACCCTGTTTGCAAATATAAAGTTAAACCAGCAGAGAAAACTCAACATTATAGGTGTCTACTTACCAGGTGACAGTATTACCTCTCTAGAGTCCATTTTACATTGGACTTCACTGCCCTCCCTCAGGAGACACTTATCCTGGGGGACTTCAGCATTGATTGGGCCTCTATCATGGCATCCCCCCCGAAGTACTACTTAAACCTATTTAACTTCACACAGCTTATCCAAACTTCCACCCATATAGACAAATGTACCAAAAAGGAATCCATATTAGACTGGGTCCTAATCAACAAGCCTTCATCTGCCAATATATCTGGTATGTTATCCGACTCAGTCAGTGATCACCTACCCACGTTTATACTGAGACAGCACACACAACCTAGAACCGCCCCATCCTACTTTCTATCCACAGTTCCAAAAAATTCCTACTAGACCAATTCACCTTAAAGAAAATAAATTGGTCATCTCTTAAAACTCTACTATTAGATGAAGCCATGGACTACTTTAATTCTACCTTCTTTGGTATCCCTAATCTTATTGCCCCACAATGTATAGTTCATACTAAAACCAACCCAGCCCCCTGGATATCATAGGACACAAGATCCCTACTCAAACAACGAGACATGTCTTGGACAACCTGGCATACCACCATCAAAACCAGTATAAATTGGCAATACTTCTTAGAGCTCAGAAACAAAGCAAAAAAACAAATATGTAATGACAAAAAAAGTTCTTAATATCTATCTACAAAAAACTCGCTACAACATTCCACAAAAATTCTGGTCCACAATCGACAACATTCGCCAACCAGTCAAAATCACCTCCCCAAACCCTAACACATAAGGTGGTGATAATGTTATTGCCAGCCAGTTTAATGGCTATTTCACCTCCGCCATTCAAAAGGTATTCAACAATTTCCACACTACAACTACAAAGACCCCCAAAATACAAAACTGTCACTGTAAGACCAACACCAAATTCTCTCATAAACCAGTTCCAACTGACCTAATTTGTAAACACCTTGCCAAATTGAAACCTACGACTCTCGCTGCTGATAAACTCCCCGCTGATTACCACCTCTGCCATCTCCTACCCTATTTCCACACTCAATAGATCCATAGCTGAACACACTGGCCCCTCTCTCTGGAAAATTTCTTAGGTCGTCCCCTACACAAAGGTGGTTCCTTGACAGAATCTAGTAATTATCACCCCATAGCTATACTATCTGCCGTTTCAGAGTTCTTAGAAAAATGTGTGCATACCCAACTACTGAAGCATCATCTTCAATACGACTTGCTAGCAAATTCCCAACATGGATTTTGGCCAAACCATAGTACCACCTCGGCCCTTATATCCTTTACTGACCACATCAACCAACAAAGAAATCTTGGTAACTTAGTATCTGTCGTCTTATTCTTAGAGCTGTCAAAGGTATTTGACACGGTATCCCACTGCAAATTACTATAGACTCTCTCTGAGCTCAATCTGGATAACTTCTCTCTATTGTGGTTTAAAAATTATCTTTCCCTCCGGTAGCAAGCTGTTAAATGGTGTAACTCTCTCTCCCCTCTCCTCCCAGTGGGACAAGGTGTTCCGCAAGGATCCATTCTTGGTCCCTTACTATTTTCCATCTTTACCAATAACCTCCCCTCGGCTGCCCAACAGACTAACTTAGTACAATATGCTGATGACACCACCCTTATTTGCTCAGCCTCCTCTAAAATTACTCCACTACTATAGAAAAATAGCTAAATTCCTCACAACTCATACTAAACCCATCTAAGAACCAACTCATGATCTTCCACCCATCCAAAACTTCACCTGTACCTCACCATTCTCAATAAAATCCTCCAATACCCTTATCACACCAGTAACTCAAGCCAAGCTGCTAGGTGTAACTATTGACCAAAACCTAAAATTCGACAAACATATAGCACTAACAATTGCCAAAGTTCATAAAAAAACTAGGTTCACTCTACCGCTGCAAGAGCTTCCACAGACAGAAATCCCGAATCACTATCTCTCGTACCCATCTACTCTCCACCATACTATATGCTTCCCCAATTCTAACTAAACTAAACAAATCTGACCTTCTGAAACTATCTATATGCTACAATAAAATCTCAATTTGCAACCATTGCTAAGTTTCGTTCTCATTACTGCCTCTCCCTGAGACAACTAGGATGGTTAGAACTCCCTAACCTACTAAAATACAATCAACTTCTTCTGACCCACCAACTGCTATACTAACCAAATAAAATACCTGCCTCTCTGGTCTTCTCACCTTCCATAATACTGCACGTCAACTAAGATCTTCCAGTACTGCCCTACTGACTGTTACCAATTGCTTACATAGCTCAGGCCAATCTCTTTATTCCTATGCAGTTGCTAAGGCCTGGAACTCTCTAACCCCCTGATATTAGATTACTAAATAGTAAACATATTTTCAAATCCCTACTAAAAGATCTCCTATTCAAAACTTGGATATGTTACTATACAGAACCAGACTAATTTCACACGTTCCTGGCTTTCAACATCCCTAGATCACAAGTGTACTGTGCTGTTTCACTTAGTGCATAGTACTTTGAACCAGGTGTTTAGGCCACCTTTATTGTTATGATTTCAAGTTTATGACCCTGTTTGTCTATGGAAACATCTTTTTGAATTTATGTTCAAGCAATTTTATATGTGTTGTATAATATCTTATTTAATTGTTTCTTAATATTCTAACCACTGTATGTTGCATCAATTGTAAAACTCTGATTTTTACTCCTTTTATATGTTCTATGATCTTTATACAAAATAGCTCTGTTTATATAATATTTTTATTTTTTACTATGTGTTTGGAGCTTTTCTCCCCAGGCCTCTGCTGAAAACTGTCACCTTGTGTCCAGTCGGACTAACCTGGTAAACAAATGGAAAATAAATAACTAAATAAAGAAGAAGACCTGCAGGAGTGCAGAACCCTCTTCTACCCTTACAGTACACTGCAGTTTCAGCAATCCATCTCCAAGGCAGGGGAATGGAACCTACAGCCTTCTACACCAAAGGCAAATATACTGCCTGATGTGCTAATTACAGTATTTTCAAATTTTATAGCATAAACAGTGATAGCTGTTGCTAAAGAAAACAGATTTAGCATGAGCAACAGTAAACCTCTCTTCCCTTGAAAGTGCACTAAAACTGTCAGTAGTTGATGTAGAGGATTCAGACTCTTGTGTCCTGCAACCAAGGTACAGAGTTCAAGCCTGAGCAAGTTAACTAACCTGACATCCCGGACCGGAGCATTTTACACTCCACCCCCAAGGAATGTATGTTCCTGCTCACTGCAGCAAGGAAAGAATGTCATCAGCAAGCAAGTTTAAATTCTGCACATGGAATTGAGAGCAACAGGAATGTTTGTACATCAGCACACGCAGAGAAGCAGCAGGAATGTAGGTGTGCATAAGAACACTGTTAAAGATATGTAATTTAACTTTTTAATTTAAAATTGAATGTTGTGGCAGCCCCCCCGGCCAATGGGCCCTAGGCAACTGCCTAGATCATCTAGTACTGGATCATGTTCTGCATATATCAGTGATATAACAGTAAAGATTGCAGTTTGGATGCTACTAGAATAGAAGATGTCATCCAGTAGGTGTTATTTTGACAAGTATTCTAGTATTTGATTGTATGCTTTTTTTTTTTTTTGAGCATGTCTAATATACAGGTGGTTGTAATTCGCCTGTCTGTAGGAAACTGTACTTTAGATAATGGAATGATCAGTCCCTGCTTAGAACTTGGGGGGGGGGTCATCTTGTACGTTGACTTTTGCAAGGACTTAAGCACCTGAGTTGTGAAATGTTGGGTGCAGGTAGTGAAATTGTGGGTTATAGTTTGTCTACCCTAGAATGTAGCTTGCTGTGTTATATTTCTAATTTCTTGAAGTAGAGACTGAGTGTTGTAGAATCCTTTTATAAAGGAATTTAGGTAGTGCGTAGTCATTAAGGAACATATTTGATAAAGCAGGTGGAAAGGAGCTAGTATGTCCTCAACCATTTTTTAGGTTAGAATTATTTCTAAATGTGATTAAAGAAAAGCTGTTTTAGAGCCAAATGCTTTTGTTTCTAGAACCCCTCTGGATTTGCCAGATTTGAGGTATGCAGGCTTCTGAAGTATTGGGTTCTAGAGTCACCATTTGTTGTGTCTAAAATGAACATAATTTGAATATTGTTTCCAAGATTTCCAAGCAAAGTTCCTGTTCTAATAAGAACTCTTAAATTAGATGAAAAATCAAATGGGTGTATTGACCTTTGACATTTTTTAAAGCAGGAATAGCCTGTGTTGTATAGTGATAAGGGTATTATAAAATGAAGGTAAGGCTGAAACAGGCTGAGTGCAATTATATAGATCTGACTAGTCTACTAACTTACTCAGCTGTTAATAACATTTCATGGTTGTTTGGGAAAGTGAATAACTTTGGGAGGTGATCTTTTTGGATCTTAAAAACTATTGCAGTATAATAGAGCAGTGGTCACTAAGGTCGTCGGCAGGGGTTATGTGGTTTGTATTTATGTTGGTTGTAATCATTTCAAAAAGGGCAATGGTTCCAAGCCTGAATTTTCACTTTTTGTGGAGCTGATTAGCCAGTAAAATTACTAAAAATAAAACAATGTTACTCTTTCATTTACATAATTTATAACTACTGCTAACATTAAGCTTCAGAAAAGAAATGTCTAGTATTAAAACTGAAATGAAATAAGAGAATGTGATGCCTGAATAAACTGAGCTTAGAATATTTTTGTAATAAGATTAGTTTATATTGTTTGGTTGTTCTATGAATCTTGGTATGTAGTCACTTATGTAAAATATGTTTTATTTTATGTCTTTTTCTGTACACAAACTTCCAATAAAAATGGTAGTGGTATTTTCATATGTTTAATTCCTTGTTTGCTTCTAACAAGAGTATTTTCCTGAAGAAAGCAGAGTTGCTGTGTATCCTGCGAGAGTATGCTCTTCTTTACAGGAGACTTCCCCCATCATCCGAATATACTTGTCAGTTTTCAAAGTCTACTTTCTGAAGTTCTAGTAAAGGTAGAAACACAAAACTAAGGCATCTACATGCTGATGTGATTTCCAAAATATGATGGTGAAATGGTCTGCATTGGTATGTCTAGAGCTGAAGTTAAGGAGTGTTTGCAAAAAGTTATTCTGTGTTTTGCAAAAATAGTGTGCTACTGTCATGTTGTTGGCTGTGTATTCAAACAGTGGGTATTAAAACATGGTGGGTAGATAATGTGAAGACAGTGAGGTATACAGTGGATATAAAAAGTTTACACACTCCTGTTAAAATGCCAGGTTTTTGTGATATAAAAAACGAGACCATAATAAATAATATCAAAACCTTTCCCACCTTTAACATGACATATAACCTGTACAATTAAATTGAAAAACAAATATGTTAGGGGAAAAAATATAAAAAATAAAAAACGTACAATAGGCTGGCTGCACAAGTGTGCATGCCCTTTAATACTTTGTTGAAGCACCTTTTGATTTAATTACAGCATTCAGTCTTCCTGGGTAGGAGTCTATCAGCATGGCACATCTTGACTTGTCAATATTTGCCCACTCTTCCTCGCAAAAGCTCTACAAACATATCATATTGCGAGGGCATCTCTTGTGCACAGCCCTCTTCAGGTCACCCCTGAGATTTTCTATTGGATTTAGGTCTGGGCCATTCCAAAACTTTAATTTTCTTCTGGTGAAGCTATTCTTTTGTTGATTTGGATGTATGCTTGGAGTCATTGCCATTTTGAAAGGTGAAATTCCTCTTCATCTTTCTAGCAGACGCCTGAAGGTTTTGGGCCAAAAAATGACTGGTATTTGGAACTGTTCATAATTCCTTCCACCTTGACTAAAGCCCCAGTTCCAGCTGAAGAAAAGCAACTCCAAAGCATGATACTGCCACCACCATGCTTCACCGTGGGGATGGTGTTCTTTTGGTGATGCAAAGTGTTGTTTTTGCACCAAACGTACCTTTTGGAATTGTGGCCAGAAAGTTCAACCTTGGTCTCATCAGACTATAACACATTTTCCCACATGCTTTTGGGAGACTTGATGTATTGTTTTGCAAATTTTAGCTGGGCCTGAACGTTTTTCTGTGTAAGAAAAGGCTTCTGTCTTGCAACCCTACCCCATAGCCCAGACATATGGAGAATACAGGCGATTGTTGTCACATGTAATACACAGCCAGTACTTGCCTAAAATTCCTGCTGCTCCTTCAGTGCTGCTGTAGGTCACTTGGCAGCCTCTCTGACCAGTTTACGTCTTGTCTTTTCACGTCCAGTTCTTTGCAACATCACCGTTGTCCCATATTTTCTCCACTTTTTGATGACAGTCTTCACTGTGTTCCATGGTATATTCAATTCTGTGGAAATTTTTTTGTACCCTTCTCCTGTCTAATAACTTTCAATCTCTTTAATTTCTCCAAGTCTTTTGGGTTTCTAATGCCATGACAGGTTGGACCCCATTCCTAAGTCAAAGTACAATTAAAGTTCATGAAATTAGTATTGTTTCAATCCTTGTCAGCCAAAAGTGCTGTTTGGAGCACCCACAATGTACCCAGTAATGACTCCTGCAATTCGCATGGAGTTGCATGGATTGGTAATGCATCTAAATAGGATTGTAGATTCTTTTTTATAAGACCTGTTGCTCCTACTACTATTAGAACTGTCTGGGTATCTTTCTTCCACATTGTTCACGTTTCTGCCTGCAGATCCTGATATTTTATGACTTTGTGTCTGTGTACACAAGACATTGTAGTCACTGGGTGTGGTGATTTCAATGATCAATGCTACTCTTGTCTTCTTTTCTTGAACCACTATATCCAGTTTTCTAGCATCTATCTTTTGAACTGTTGGTAATGGGTGGTCCCATGTGATATAAACTTCATGATTTTCTATGATGCTTTGTGGATCATGTTTCCAGTGTTTTTCAGACACTTCAGTACCATAATGTTTGCACAACCCCCAGTGCAACAATCTTGCCACATTATTATGACTTTCAGTGTACAGTCCTTCTGCCATTAGTATGTCACAACCTGCAACAAGGTGTGCAACTGTTTTCAATTCAGTTTTACAAAACCTGCATTTGTCTGTGGAAATTTTTTGTACCCTTCTCCTGACTGATACCTTTCAACAATGATATCCCTTTAATTCTTTGTAAGATCTGTGTGAACCGTGGCTTTTGCTGTAGCAGGCAACTGAGTAAATGTCAGGAAAATCCTACTAGGGCAGCTGAACTTTATTTGGGGTTAATCAGAGTCTCTCTAATTGATGGCAGATGTGTACCCAAGAAGATTGAATACTGTAATTAAATCAAAAGGTGATTCAAAGTATTAGTTTAAATTTGTGCACACTTATGCCACCAGCTTATAGGTTCATGGGTGTGTACCAAGCTAATGGCTCTGGGCCCTTTACAAGCCTAACCATAGGATTGCCCTGGCATAGTGCCACCTGACCTTAGTTCCCAGTGCCTTTGTTAAGTAGAGCCACTGGTGTTATCCCCGGGGTGAATTTTCTGTTTCCCATCCACTCATCAAGATTTCTCTTGAAGAGGGTCAGCGAGGTGCTCTGCTTGACATGTATGGGAAGTCTGTTCCATAGCATGGCAGTCTCTGGGTTATGAACCTGTCCCTCCAGCATGTTCTGTTAATTGTGGTAATGAGGTTGAGGTCTCTGGAGCATGTGGTGTGGAGGGATTGGGATTACTTTAGATGTAGCATTTCTAACAGAGCTGGGTCAGACATGGCTTTGTAAGTCAAGCAGACATCGCCTCTAAGTAGACGATATGAGACAGAGAATAGTTGGAGTTTTTTGAGTCTGTCCATGTAGGACAAGTGTTTAAGGCCTAGGATCCTCTTTGTGAGGTATATTTGCAGCCTCTGCAGTTGTTGCAGGTGTCTAGTGAGGTACATGGCAAATGGGGCATTGTACTCGATGAGTGGCCTAATGAGGGAAGAGTAGAGGGAGACAATGTCCTCTTTCGTCCTGGATGCAAAACCATTAGTAATGAGATGTACCACATAGAAGGACTTTCTGACCACAGTGGCAATGTGGTGATCAAAAGAGAGGTTGCTGTCAACCTGTGTTCCCAGATCTCTTACAACCATCAATGTGGTAATTCACAGGAACCGGGCTTTTCCCAAAGGGGATGACACATTTTTTGGCATTGAGCTTAAGGCCATGGTTCTGACACTAGTCATTGGTTACTGTGAGGCCATTCTGTAGGATGTTGACATCACTTGGGGAGTTAATAATAGCTCCCAACTTGCAATCGTCTGTGAACTTTGTCAGCCAGAGTCCCTTCGTGTTGGCCTGGACTTCAAAGAAGTAGATACAAAACAGGAGAGGACCCAGGACCGAACCCTCTGGGACTCCACTCATGACTAATCGGCAGACTGACTTGGAATCAGCTAGTTTCACACTGTGGGCTCTATCTGTGAGCCAGTTCCCAACCCACCTAGTGATACAGGGGTTGATCCCAAGCTTAGTGAGTTTTCTATGATTCCTGAGTGGGGAATGGTATCAAAAGCCTTGGCCAGATCAAGGTAGGCTGTATGAACCACCTTGCCTTTATCCACAGCTCTGGTGACTGACTCAAAGAAGTTGACCAAGTTGAGCAGGCATGATCTACCCTTCACAAAACCAAACTGTGTGGGATCCAGAGTTTGGAGATTCCCTAATTACTTGTTTATTAGGTCCATGATGATGTGTTCCATAGCTTTGCATATCAGACTCGTCAGGCTAATGGGGCAGTAGTTCCCAGGGTCTGTAGTCACTCCTCCTTTGTAGAGAGGGATAACTGTAGCAGTGCGCCATTCAGCAGGGACAAAGCCTGAGGTGAGACAGTGATTGAACAAAGTACACAGGTGAGGAGCCAGTTCACTCTGTAGTTCATGTAGAACACAACCAGGGATATTGTCAGGTCCCATAGAAGCTGTATTCTTGGCCTTGGGACAGCTGTTTTAATCTGTGCAGCAGTAATACTGGGTGTCTGGCAATCTACTGGTATTGTGATTGGTCCTTTGGGGAGGGGGGTAAAGTTGGCACTGAATCTGTCAGTTAGTATACTGGCAATATCTGTTGGCTCGGTATAGGAGGTACGATTGTGCAGTAGCTCAGAGCAGATGTGGGTATTGCTGTAGAGATTCTTTACATAACTATAGAAGGCCTTGTGGTTGTCTTTACTATCTGCTACAATTGATGAGGGATCTCAGCTTTTTGTTGAGGCAGATAAGGGAGTTTTTACAGTCTTGGGACTACACCTTATTCCACATCAGTTTCTTCCTTCTGTTGCAGAGATTGTTTTTAGCAGGGGACCACCAGATTGGCTTCCTTTTTTGGAGGAGAGTGCCTTGGTTGTATTGGGTATGGCGAGAGCCATGCATTCGTGTACGTGTTCGTACAGTGCATTGGTGTATGATTCTGCAGTCACGCAACTATTCTCCATTTGCGTGGGTGCCATAAAGTTAGCTTTGGAGAAGTTTTTCATGGTGGTTGCCTTTGCTGGGGGTGGGGGTGGGAGGGATGTGGATTTCCAAGATGATTAGTTTGTGGTCGGATTTAACCAGGGAGGAGCTGACTACTGGTGTAGAGCAATGGTCGCCCATGTTACTAATGACCAGGTCAAGGATGTTGCTACCTGTAGTGGGGGTAATAACGAGCTGGTCCAGGGCATTGGAATTAATGAACTCCAGGAAACATTGGAAAAGTGTATTGGTACATGAGTAGTTTACCCAGTTAATGGAGGGGTAGTTGAAGTCGCCTAGTAAGAGAGTGTTAGGTTGGACCCTAATATTCTCCAGTGTGCTTAGGATCATGGAGTGCGAGTCTTGTGACATTGTTGGGGACCAATAGCAGGCTACGACTTGAATCGCTGTCTTACCCGATGTTAGCTGCACCTGAAGTATCTCTGATGCATTATGTTGGGCTACCAGTCTAGAGGTGTGCGCATCCTTTACGAATATGGAGACACCACCACCTTGGGAGCCTCAGTCTAAGTTCTGGGGCCGAAAGGTGTGGAATTAGTTATAGCTTGGCAGTGCAGGGGTGCTTTCTGCTGCCTTGAACCAGGTCTCTGTTAAAGCACAAATGTCAGTGTTCTCCATTTTAAGGAGTGCCTCGAGCGATTGCATTTTGAGATTTAGACTTCTAGCATTGAGCAATGTGACCCTCAGATTGCATTTGTTTGTAGCTGTTATGGTGGTAATTTGGTCTTTAGAACACCACCTAAAAAAGGTACTATGGGGTGGCAAGAGCCTTGGCTAATATCTGGAAGCCCAGGGGTGACAGATGCAGGCCATCTCTGGCAAAGCATTGAAGTCTGTCAATCATGTTATCCCAGGCAGACAGATACTCGATCTCCTTAGAATGACACCAGAAATGTAGCCAATTGTTGAATCAATCATTTTCTGCTTGTACTGTGGTATCATTCTGGGTGATGGAAGGATGCTGCTTAGGGCTAGGGTCATACCCACCTGGGCTATATAATCCAAGAGCTCCTCCATATATCTTTTAATGTAATCCAGGGAGGTACGTCTCAGGTCATTCACACCCACATGTACAGTGGCAGAGTCATATTTGTACCTGTTGTTGTGTGACCTGAATGCATGTGTTGTGTGGGATCCTAGCACCTGCCAGGTAGCTGACTGTTACTGTATGTTTTTTTATATTTTTTCCCCTAACAGATTACTTTGTTTTTCAATTGAATTGTACAGGTTATAGGTCACATTAAAGGTGGGAAAAGTTTTGAAATGGTTTATTTTGGTCTCATTTTTTTATATCACAATAACCTGCCATTTTAACAGGGGTGTGTAAACTTTTTATATCCACTGTATATACTCTTTTTGATAAAGCAGTTATGACTACTACCTATATTTCTATAACTGCATGAATGTTATAAAAGCTGTGTGACCTACAAGTGAACAAATGAAGTCATTGTATTCAAAATGTTAAAACTCAGTGTTGCCAATGATGCCTTCATCTAAAACAAATGGTTTCGTAGATTAATATTGTTTTGAAATATTATGTACTTTTTATATTCTTAATTTGTATAGTTTCTGCAGTATGTTTCCTTCTTGTCATGTATCATTGGAAAGCTCCTGAGCAGGTGAAACATTCCCTCTCTGGTATCTTGGATCTGTCTTACACATTTACAGATAAAGTCCTTTGACAACTCTAGTTAATTTTGCAAGCATATAGTACATTTCTTCATAAATATGTATCTTATACACAACAGTGCAAGCTGAATGAAATTACATTGCTTTGGTCCCTGTACAAGACATAACAATGAACACATAGTTTGAGTGCCAGTAAGATTAATGCACATACAGTAATTAAAATATTAACAACACAATAAATGACCACAATTGGACAGGAAGATATTGGACAATGTTATACTAGTAGGTATTGCAAAGATTGACTTCACATTGTGATTGCTTAGATCAGTGATGATGAAACCTTTGGGCTCGGTGTGTCAAAAATTTGGAAAATGCCTATCTTGACTGTGCTGGCGTGTCATCTCCCCAACCCCACCGAACAGAAGAGAAACAATTCTTTACATATTCATTTAATTAAAAAAATACAGTCCAATCATGTGTGCTGCTATGTATTATAAAAGAAAAAGAAAAATCAGTGACTTACAATAGAGAAAATGATATGCGCACCGATAACTGGGCTTAAAATAGTGCTCCACAAAATTACCCTACTTTTAATAATAATTTTGAATTGAACTGAAAAAAAATATGGAACACATTGCATTTTATTTCATTAACATCAATTAATGACTTTTTTGTTGCTGAGTTTTAATAGATAAGTGCAGGGTCATGTATTTCTTGTATTTTTGTTCAGTTTCTTTGGTAATTCGGGTGTTGGTGAACCAGTGGCATAGCTAGAGTTTGTATCACCTGGGGCTGTCACCTCCTCTCACAAAATAAAACATAATACACGTCATAGTCATACAAAAAGTGAAAAGGACGGTACTCACATCTATTATTAAAAGAGATGCCTCACCTTTGATACTGAAATTGCAAGCCACAAATTTGTCCAATTATGCAAAAGCATTTCCCTGACACACTAATGAATTATTTTCCCCAGTAACCCTTCATTAGTTTCTATTGTGTATGCACAAGCACTAAAATGACAATAAATTATTTTGCCCAGTGGTCACTTCAGAGGTCTGACTGCGTATGCACAAGCACTTCCCTGATAAAAATTATTTCCCCAAGCAGCATCTTCATTAGTATGTCCAGGTACACACAAGCACCAAAATGAAACATTTCCCAAAGAGACCCTTTCAGTAAAATGTTCAGGTACAGTATGCACAAGCACCAAAATTAAACATCTGCCCAAGCAACCCCTTCAGTAACATTCTTAGTATTTGTACAAGCACCGAAATGAAACCTTCACCCAAGTAACCCTTTCAGTAAAATGTTGAGGTATGCACAAGCACCAAAATGAATCATTTGCCCAAGTGACCCCTTCAATAACATTCCTAGTATGTGTACAAGCACCAAAATGAAACAACCCAAGCGACCCCTTCAGTAAAATGTGCATCTTTCTATGCACTCCTATGTTTATTAAAATAAATCAATTACTTAAGTACCTGTCCTTTATATTTGTCTTCTTGGCCTGGAGTTCCTGTTGTTATTCTCCAGCACTGTTCCACATCTGGGTGTGCAGTTGTGCAACCATTAAAGTGCTTCCTGCTGCTGTGTGCATGTGTACATCATGGTGTGCAACTTAGCTAAATGTAAAACTACTATAGCACCACTTGACTAACCGCCAGGCCAAAAAAGAAAAACACAACAGTTTCTCAGGAGAGAAAAAAGAAACACACAACAGCTTATCGAGTGCTGCTTAGGGCAGACTGCCTGTTTCACCCCCACTAGCTATGCCACTGTGGAGAATGCTGGTGTGACACCCAAAACATCATGGTGTGTCACCTTTGACATGCGTGTCATAGGTTCACCATCACTTAACTAAGATATTATTTTTACTAATAGGATAGCTATGTTCCACCTGGGCAAGCTGTGTAAAATCTATGAGAAAAGTAAATATCTTCCAGCTACCAACTCAGAGTAGCTGGAAGTTATTGCAAAATACTTCTACTAAAGGCTGAGCAGAACAAGTTTAATAATGCACAGTCCTATACTTCCAAAAAATGTAAAGCTTAATTGTTATATATTATTATGTCAAGCAACCATAAACTATTTCAGGATCTTCAAATACATTAGCCAGTTAATTATCTAATCATTTCAAATACAATATCCTAGCTTAAGTCCTCTGTCCTTTCTACACCACACCTAAATCAACACCTTAATTATATATGTACACCAGCTCATCCTCTCACCTCTTTCATTGCTGTAACATCATCAAATTCCTGAAAAAACAAACCACCAGTTTTCACCAGAGACACTAACAGCATACCACAAAATTCTCCACATATCCAGCATTCTGTCTCCCACCACCATAGCTCCAATGAAGGCTATTTGTCCACCCCTTAATAAAGGGATTTCTCGATATCTATCTTTGACTATACCCCCAATTGCCTTATTTAATAAAAACAATGGTACACTGTACACATTAAAAAAATGCTCATCTCCATTTTATACCACATAGTTTAACTGACGCACCACTCCTAGCATCCCCAGTTTGTTTGCATTGACTTAGAAAGGCAGGGTGGTTGTTGCAATACACTCAGATTTCTCTGAAGCTTTTGATACAGTCCATTAGGTGAGGTGTCACAAGGAGGTCCACAGGGGTCCACAAATGGACTTATGATATTCTCCATATATGTAAATGATATGGAATCATTCCGTTCTGGTGATAACCACCTACAATATGCAAATGACTCTGCCTTCCTTAGTTCATCAATAACAGCTGATGCACAGCTTCAGCAACTGAGTGCCATTACTACACAATGTCAGTAGCCAATGGACTCTGGCATTTTTCTTATTTTTTACAAAATTAAATCCATGTTTCTCTTCTCATTCAACTTTCTGACAGAGCTGCTGTTCTAAAAATAGCTACCCTCAGCAGCAATCCATTTGTAGTTGGCTCCATTAGGTGCTTAGGTTTTACCCTGTACTGGTACCTTACTTTTATACCCTCATTGACAGCATAATTTCCTAGGAAATGTCTAGGCCTTCTCTGTAGAACTAAAGCCTTCAGCACGCAACATAGAAATACTTCCTTCATCCTCCTTCCAAAACTTATTTTATCAAGTGGCTTTAAGTCCTCTTTCAGCTATTGCTGTATTCCATGATCTATCAATAGCTTATCACAGAATATTCTTTTTCTCTTCCTTCCATTCATGTGTCCCCAGGTTTGCCATTTTTCTTAAATGTCTCTAATACCCCCCCCCACCACCAATCACTTGACTGGGCTTGCACTAATGACAGGTTGTGCAGGGGGAAGTGGAGCAGAGCAGCCTGTGTTATCACATATGCTGACCATACATGCTAGGGAGGACTTTTGGAATGCCTTAGTTGGATGGAACTTTTGATCTCTCACACATTACCTTGAGCAATGTTTAATAGCACTGCCCTCTAGATAATGTAGTTTTACAGCAATCTGTCCCTCAATTACTGAGCATCCCCATCATCAGGGATGTGTCTTTCATGGACAGAAATCCCATCCATCCCTCCACCTCTTGGAGTGAGCAAGCTGGCAAAGCCACTCTTTCCCACCGCTCCCTTCCCAACTTCTCCAGTGCCAGAGTCTAGTTGATATTGGGTTGTCTGGGTCAGAGTATAGGCTCCATCCCTGTTTACCACCAAGTCAGTAACATCAAATACTCTTCAGTGGCCCTCAGTAGCAGCCAAACTACACTCTGTTGCATGCAACTCCCACTTTTTCTTTTTTTATGCAATCATTTACCCATATATTGCCGCCTCATGTAGGGGGCTTTCCCAACATTCTCCATCTCCAAGCTTTAAAATCACAAAAAAATTATATGGAGACAGACATACACTTAGTAGAGCTATTATATTTGTCAACTAAGGGGGAGCACTTACCACATGCTTCTTTTTCAGCCTCAGCTCAGGAGCACTGTATAGTCAGACAGTAGGCAAATGGAGTCTTAGGGAGTTAAACCCTGTACCACAAGAAGGAGCTTCTTCACAATTTGTGTCCTTAATCTTCTGTGCCAAATGCCAGACCTTGACAAATTATGAAAATCACTGCCACCTAAAAGGTGAAAATGTAACTCCCTCCCAATGTCCAAACAGCTCATTAAAATCTTTGCTCAGACTGCCTGTGAAATTACTTTATCAGGATGGGCTGACAGGTCATGCAGCAGAGGTCTATGTAGAAAAGCTCCAAACAGAAAATACAGAAAAGAAAAAAAGTTATCAAGACAAAATATGGTGATCTAATTAAATCAACAAAATGTCATTGTTTTGCTACACATTTTGCTGTCCATCATAATCACTGTTCCAGTAGCCTATAGCTATTTGGGCTATATCCTGCCAATCTTAAGTCTCTGGCTCCCCTCCACAAATGCACCCAAGCTGCTGTGTCTCAAGATCCACAGGGAGGAAACAACAACCTGGGAACCGATTTCTTCAGTACTTTCTTACCACCCTTGAGAGTATCTCTGGGCTCCACAGGATCAGCCATCTACTTCAGTCTTCCATTTTTGTCCAAGTCCCCTTTAGGGAACCCTTCCGTACAGAAATTCAATTATTTTTCTATTTCTTGATAGGAATTGGAACTGGGTCTCTAAGAATACCAACAATTTACTGTGTTTATATTTTTGCAGACATGTCTTATCAGATGAGTTATTTTTAGTAGCTGTGAATAATTATCTAGGTCTGGGGCACTTTTGTGAGAAAATGTGCTTTTCTACTTTTTTGAGAGGTCTGAAGTAATTGTATATTAGTAAAGGGTCAGTGACTCATTCTGTGAAATGGAGCTTCTGAATTGTGAGGGATTAAGTGTATTGTTTGTGCATTTACTTTTGCGATAAATTATTGAGGGACTTTGTAGGGAAGTATAAGAGTATATACTGCTAAATGAACACGAGAGTGACTCGTTTGAATAGTGCTTCTTGACAAGTGGGCTTCTTACTCAGCAGGAACATGGATACCCTTACCAGGCCTGAGGTTCCTCCTCCTGCTGTACCTAAAAAACATATAGAGCCCTTACCTGTACTCAGGCTCAGTCTATGCTTCCAGTATTGATGGGAGAGACTGCAGTGGCCAGATCTTGTTCCTCAGACCACTCCCTGGTTTCCCTAGGACATTTTGTAGTCCCTTTCACTACTGCGGACTGGAGGTTAGTTGTGTTCTCTGCAGCTGTTTCTGTAGGCATAGGAGAACCATCTTCTTTGGGTGTGGGATGATCATACAATGGCTGGGGTAAGAGACCTGTTTCCCAGACTGAAGTGTTATCCTTCACTCAGTTTCCTCCTAAGTATGTCCCTATCCTTCTCTTAAGGATGTCTATAGATAAAAAGAAATAAAAAGCTTAGATACATTTCATCTAAAGACAGTGACTTTTAATAAAGATGAATGACTTTCCTTAGCTAAGGGATTTATTGCAGGTTTTAAATGCTGTGGAATAACAGGAAAATTTAAACAGGATTGTTAATTCCACAAATGATGAGGATGTTTTATCAGAGGATTCTGGCAGTGACTGGGACAAGACGACTTCTGCAGTTTCCTCACAAGCACCTGTCTCTGATCCTGAGGAGAGTGCTTCCTCATTTCTTCCTATAGAGGAATTTTCCCATTTCTGAGACTTTACAGGATGAACAATGTATCTTTGTGAGATGAAATGGATGCCGCCTTAAGAGATAGTATATGTTTTAAGTGGATATGCCACATACTACACTTATTTCTCCTATTATGCCTGCCTTTGGAGATGTTTTTGATTCTGCCTGCAATAATCCTGGTACTGAACCTTCAGTCCTTAAAAAAGCAGATAGACTTTGTAAAGTTTCTAGTCTGACAGGTATTTTTCTCACCTTGGCTCTGACCTTGCAGCCATGTCTTTTTCTTTCTCTACCTGTTAAGTTTCTGATCAATGCTAATTCACCTGTAGACAAGGATGGTAAAGTTTTTATCAGGTTTGGAAAGATAATTTTTTACTTCAAATCTAGCCTTCAGAATTCTGAACTATGAGGCTAATATATTGTGTCAACAGTTTGAGGAACTTTTTTACCACATTGTCCTCAGAATGTAGGTCCTTTCTGAATCCTCTTGTTACTTGTTCTCAAATGGCGAAACATAGGTTAGTGTGCATGATTGCACTGACTGTGTCCAGGGCTACAGATACTGCTACTGTGAAATGTTTGCCTGGGTTTTTAATCAGATTATGATGAAGTAAAAAATCTGAGGTTTTTAACCCTGCCTTGGATAAGTAGGGTGTTTGGTCATTCTTCTAATCATGTACAAAGTTACTAAGATTTTATCCCCCCTTTCTAAATCTTTAAAAAGTACTGGTTCTTATTAAAAAGCAAAATAAACAATCCCAGCAAGCTTCCAGCAAACGGGTATAAAAAATGGAAGGAGGGGTCCAGCAAAGAGATCCTTTCAGAAAGAAAGACCTTTACCTCAGAATCACTATGTCAGCATTCTCCTCATCCCCTTCAAATCTGCCCCCAGAAACTAGTTCTCAATATCTTCTTCTTTGATGGCAGAATGCTTTTGCCAAATGGGTTCTGAGAATAGTTCAGGAGGGTTACAAATGGCATTGGATATACTTAACTCCTTTTCAAGGAATCCCAACAAATCCTGTGAACCAAAAATAATTTTTTTCACAGGTTCTCCCAAATATGGTTTCCTTGAAGGTCATAGAACCAGTGCCTTGAAGCAAAATGGGGCAAGATTCTATTCCAGAATATTTCTGGTAGCAAAGGAGCCTTCTCCAAGACCATTACTCGACCTATCCTTTCTCAGCTGGTTTGTGAAAGTATCAAAGTTCAAGATGTTCACCTTACAGAATGTTACCTCTTATTTCTCTTTGTTTCATAGCAACTATAGACAAAAAGGTACTTATTTTCGGAGTCTTCTCCAAGACCATTATTCGACCTATCCTTTCTCAGCTGGTTTGTGAATGTATCAAAGTTCAAGATGTTGACCTTACAAAATGTTACCTCTTATTTCTCTTTTAGTTTCATAGCAACTACAGACAAAAAGGTACTTCTTTTCCTGTCCCTATTGCCACAGAAATAGCAGGTTTTCTCAGATTTATAGGAAGCTTCCTCAGATTTTTGTTCTGTCTGGGTCACATTATCGGTTCTCTGCATTACCCTTTGGGTTATCTACAGCTCCAAAAGTGTTACAGAATGTGTAGCTCCCAGACTGCAGGGCATTCACATATTTCCTTATTTAGATTTAATTTTCTTTGAAGAGTCCTTTCCATGTTTCAAAAGTCCATTTCATGGGGTTATAAATCTTCTTTACACGGGTTTCAAATCAACTGTCAAAAATCCTCATTTCCTTCTCACATGATTGCATTTCTAGGGTGTCTTCTCAATTCTTCCCTGCAAAATGCATTCTAACCTAGCAAAAAGTGGACTTGTATCTAGAAATCTTCCTGAGCATCTCAGTTCAGTCTCTGACTTCAGAGTATCTCAGGATTGTAGAGTCTCATAATTCCTCTTGCCAGACTGCACAAGAGAAAAATCAAGCAATTCTTAAACTATGTGGACCTAACATTCTCACCTTCTGGAATTTTAGATTCCATTTTTTAGTTTTGTGAAGAGAACTGCTGAGGTAGATACAACAGATTGCTCTCAATCCAGGTCTCCCATTCTGTCATCCAACCCCAGCTCTATCTGTGTCAAGAGACCATCCAGATTTTATTCAGAAGCCGTTTCCATGGGAGTAAAAGTGCAGAGTCTTTGGAACAAAACAGAGGCCAAAGTACACAAATGTCAGATGTTAGCTGTGATCCATGCTATAGACTCTTTTTATCTGTGGTCCCCAGGACCTGTACAGGTGATTACAGGCAACCCCACAGGAATGTGTTGTATAAACAGAGTCCACCAAGTCTTACCCTGTGTGCCGACTGGCTCTAGTGGCTTGGGAGGGCTCTCCTGAAGCATTGCTAAACCCTCCAGGCTTACTGCATTCCATCAGAGCAAACTGTAGTGACAGACAAGCTGAACAGGACCAGGACAGACCCTTATTAATGGAAATTGAATGAGGGGATTATCTAAGAATTGATCCCGTTCTGGGGAAAACCTCAAATAGATCTTTTTACATGGTTTCAGAACAGACAAATTCTGCACCAAGACTCCTTGCAGGCAGGCCTCAGAAGCAGATGCTTTTTCTTTCCCATGGCCAGTAGAGTTCCTTTACAGCAGTAAATAAATGCAACTTAGTCTAAGCAAGTGCAGGAAAAATAATAAATAGCACAGAGATCTTTCAGAATGCAACAAAAACAAGCAATGCGATTGCAAAATAACTGATTTCATTCTTGCCAAGGATGGCTTCAGATGTGAGCAAAATCTTTCACTCTCTGACATCATGATCACATGATGAGCAGCTCTGGATATATGATCACTTTACTATTGCCTAATGGCTATTAACTGGTGATCTACGCCTAACCTACAAGGCACTCACAAATCTAGCCATAATGGAAATGTTGCACATTTGCAAGCCAAACTGCACAAGAGTCACCCATTCTAGGGATCTAAACCTGGTCTGTGGTTTGAAAAAAAAATGCTAGAGAGACAAATGGGGGTCTAAGGTTACCCCTGCTCTGGAATAGGCTTATTTATTTAAAGCAGAACCCTTTGTTGTCCCTCTTCAAATGCAGTTTCCATCAATGGATGGGGAATTTTAAATTCACTCCTGGAATGGCACTTATGTCACTTATGGATCGAGGCAGTCTGTAAAATACTTAAAGGCATAGGTACAAATGTAAGACATCTTCTAGCCCCTAGGGATTACAAAATTGGGTAATTCTCTGGTAATAATGGCTTGGCCTGTAAGGGCTGTTAAGCAGTTAGTCAAGTAATTCCCTGTTTCCACTGATATCCAGGGTAATTCTGAAGAATTCAGTAGAACTATCTAAAGATCATTGTGGTGCCTCTTCTAGCCCAGGCAGTAGTGGTTCTCCCTTCTTATGGAATTGGCCAAGGACAATTACCATAAGCTTCCTCGCATATTGGATCTATTCAAGACAGGGAGAGTCTGAGACATCCCAGTCTCAAATAACTACAGCTAACTGCCTGAATAACTCAATTATGATACCTTTAATTATGGTACCTTTTGGGGCACCTTCACGAGGATGTATAGCAGGTACTAAAGGAGCTAAGAAAAGCTGCTACTAGGAAATCTTGTGTTAGTAAGTGGGAAAGATTTTCTAGTTGGTGCCACACTAAAAACCAGGGTCCAAGTAAGGATTATGTATCACTGGTTCATGAATATTTGTGCAAGTCACTAGCTTCTAGCCCATCTTACTCCTCTGTCAACTTTCATCTTTCAGCCATTTCAGCATGACTGCCCATGGATCTTCCCCTTTCTTCCCTGTCTTTGGTCGAGTAGTTATTGAAAGAGCTTTTGCATGTAAGACCAGCTAGACCACCTGGAAAAAAGAAGCACTTACTTGGGATCCTAATGTTGTCCTGGAAGAGTTTGTCTCTGTTTGAATCAGCTCACCTGGCTGATTTATGCTTCATGACTTGGAAGAGTGTGTGTCATTTCTGACTTCTGCAAGAAGAATATCTGAGTTGCATGTTCTCTTTGTGGGTAAACCTTATTTGGTTTTCCATAGAGCGTTAATTTGAAAATAACTCCCTTACTCATGCCAAAAGTTGTTTGAGTTTACATTGAGTCAAGCCATCAATCTTCCTGCTTACTATCCAGAAACCAAAAATTAGGGAGAGAGTATTCTCAATACTCTGGACTTGCACAGACAACTCTATTATCTTGACAAAGTCCTTTAGGAAAGCTGAATAGTTTATATCCTATTAGGGGCCAGACAAAGGGCAATAAATGTAAAAACAGATTATTTTAAGATGGTTCACCCTTGCTATTGCTGTTTCTTATTCCCACCATAGTTTCATAGGTAAGTACTAGGCTATCTGCCTGAGGGCATATGTAAGCCTAGCCAGAATGTGTGTTGGCTTTCACCTCCCTCCTTAGATTAGTTCCCTGTGCCTCTGTCCAGCAGAGTAATTAGTTACCTGTGCCTCTGTCCAGCAGAGCCACTGCAGTGATCCCCATGGTAAATTTTCTGTTTCCCATCCACTTATCAAGGTTTCTCTTGAAGAGTGTTAGTGAGGGGCTCTGCCTAATGTAGATTGGAATCCTGTTCCAAAGCATGGGGGGTCTCTGGGATAGGAATCTATCCCTCCAGCAAGTCCTATTTATCATTATGGTGAGGTTTAGATCCCTAGAGTGTGTGGCTCTCGGGGATTTTTTTTTTTTTAGGTGGAGCATGTCCATCAATTCTGGGTTGGACATGGCCTTGTATGTCAGGCAGAGATCACCTCTGAGTAGGCGGTATGCAACCGAGTACAGCTGCAGTTTCTTCAATCGGGTTGCATAGGCCATCTGTTTGAGGCCAGTAATCCTCTTGGTGAGGTACTTCTGTGGTCTTTCCAGCTGTTGCAGGTGTTTTGTAAGGTACATCCCAAATGGGATGTTGTACTCTATGATAGGTCTGATGAGTGATGAGTAGAGGGGCCCAGTAACCTCTTTTGTTCTAGATGCGAACCCTTTTGTGATTAGGTGGGCCACATAGAAGGATTTTCTAACCACCTTGGCAATATGATTATCAAAGGAGAGATTACTATCTACTTGGGTCCCCAGATCCCTTATTTCATTTTGTGTATTTAAGGGACTACCACGTATGTGGTAGTTCACAGGTACTTTGTTTTTTCCAAAGGGGATGACTATGCACTTTTTGGCATTTAGCTTGAGGCCATGATTTTGACACCAGGTATCCATCTCAGTGAGACCCTTCTGGAGGATTGTCTTTATCAGCTGGAGAGTCAGTTATGGCCCCCAGTTTGCAGTCATCTGCTAACTTGGTCAGCCGTAGTCCTCCTGTGCTTGCCTGTACCTCTGAGAAGTATATACTGAACAGGTGGGGTCCCAGGACTGAGCCCTGAGGGATGCCACTTGTAACTGGTTTAGAGTCGGACCTAAGGCCTGCAACTCTCACCATGTAGGTTCTATCCATGAGCGAACTGGCAGCCCATCTCATGATGTAGGGGTTTATATTCAGGCTGGTGAGCGTGTCTATAATACCAGAATGGGGAATGGCATCAAAAGCCTTTGCGAGGTCTAGGTAGGCTGTGTGGACCTCCTTTCCCTCATCTAAAGCCTTGGTAACTATCTCAAAGAAGTCCACCAGGTTTAGGTGGCATGATCTGCCCTTAACAAAGCCAAGCTGGGCAGGGTCCAATGTTTGGAGGTTCCCAATGTCTCTGTTGATGAGTTCCATGATGATGCGCTTCATAGCCTTGCAGACCAGGCTAGTCAGACTTATAGGGCGATAGTTCCCAGGGTTCTTTGTGGAACGGGATAAATGTTGCTATGCACCACTCTATGGGTACATAGCCTGTAGATAGGCTGAGTTTGAACGATGTGTTTAGGTGAGGGGTTAGTTCATTTTTGGAGTTTGTGTAAGACACAGCCTGGGACACTGTCCCGTCCCATTGAAGCTGTGTTTTTTGGTTTTGGATAGGGCTGTTTTAACCTGTGTGTCAGTGATTTCCTGGGCTGTGCATTCTTCTGGTATGGTTATGGGCCCTTTAGGGGGTGAGAGGGGTGTGAAGTTTGCACTAAACCTGTCTGCCAAAATGTTGGCAATATCAGTCGGTTCAGTGTATTTTGTGCCAGTCTACACTAACTCAGAACAGATCTGAGAGTTTCCACTTAGGTTCTTGACATAGCTAAAGAACGCTTTGTGGTTATCTTTGGAGCGTTTGGCAATTTTTCTTTCGAAGCTAGCCTTGGATGATTTTATGAGGGATCGTAGTTTCTTGCTGATACTGATCAGGGATGTCTTTCCTGCTTGGGATTTTACTCTCTTTTGTACTAGTTTCCTCCTTCTGTTGTATAGCTTGTTTACAGCAGGGGTCCACCAGACTGGTTTCCTTTTCTTGGAGGAGTGCATCTTGGCTTTGCTTGGGAGAGCACAATCCATGCATTCTTGCAAGTGCTCATAGAGTGCCTTTGTAAGGGATTCAGCAGCTTGGACAGCATTGTCCTTTAGCATGGGGGCTGTGAACCTTTCCACCTCGGTCTTAAGTAATATGAAGTTTGCTTTTGAAAAGTTTTTCATGGTGGTTTCCTTGATTGGGTGTGGGGGCGGAATGTGGATATCCAGAGTGACTAGTCTATGGTCTGATCTAATCAGCGAGGGGTTGACCTGCCGTGTAGAACACCGGTCGCCCATGCTGGTGATGACCAGGTCCAATATGTTGTCACCTCTGGTGGGGGTTTTGACTAGTTGATCCAAGGCGTTCGAGTTTATAAATTCTAGGAAGCGTTGGGCAAGGGAGTTAGTACTTGAGTAGTTCTCCCAGCTAATGTTTGGGTAATTGAAATCTCCCAATATTAGGGCATTTGAAAGGAGCTTCATATTTTCCAGTGTCTCCAGAAATGTGAAATGGGGGTCTTGGGTTCTGGTGGGTGATCTGTAACAACCTACAATTTGAATTGCAGTTTTGCCCATTGTTAGTTGCACATGGATGATCTCTGAGGCATTATGCTGTGCCACTAACCTAGAGGTGTGGGTATCCTTGATGAATATGGATTCACCCCCCGCCTTTTGTGTTTCGATCTGGGTTCTGTGGCCAAAAAGTATGGTATGAGTTATAGGCTGGTAGTGCTGGGGTGATCTCTGGAGCCTTAAACCAGGTTTCTGTTACTGCACAGATATCAATGTTATCCATACTGAGGAGTGCCTCAAGTGCATGCATTTTGAGATTTAGACTTCTGGCGTTGAGTAGCATTACCCTTAGATTTTGGTTACTTGTGCTATTTATGGTGGTGGGGTTGTCTTTTGAGCCTTGCCTAAAAAGGCACTATGGGGGTGGCAAAAGCCTTGGCCAGTATTCAAAAGCTTAAGTATGACAGGTGCAAGCCATCCCTTGCGAAGCAACTTGGCTTGTCGAGCATGTCATCCCAGGCAGACAGATACTGGATCCCCTTTGAATGACACCAGAAACTTAGCCAATTGTTGAAATTGATCATTTTTTTCTTTAGACTGTGGCATCATTCTTGGTGAGGGCAGGATGTTACTCAGGGTCAGGGTCATACTGGCTTGGGCTACATAATCAGAGAGCTCTTCCATGTCTCTTTTCATGTAGTCCAGGGAGGTACATCTCAGATCATTCACACCAACATGGACAATGACAGAGTCATATTTGTACTTGTTCTGGAGTGACCTGAGTGCTTGTGTTATGTGGCGGATCCTGGTGCCTGACAAGCAGCTAACTGTAACCTTCTCCTTGTCCAGCCTAGTCAGTGGGACATCAGTGTGCCTGACTATAGAGTCGCCTATTACTAGTGTGTTGGGTATGTTATTTTGCCTTAAGGGCTGTGATTGCATGGCACACTGATTATGTGAAGTATGTGTTTCATGGTTTGTGAATGGGTGTGGAGGTTGCTTGCGTGTCTGCTTTAGAGATCTCTGTTGCTTTTGCAGATTTTTATTTAGCGCCTCCGAGTATGTTTTCATGTATTTGTGTGTTATTTGCCGGTGTTGGTTTAGTAGATCTATGTGAGACTGGTGGTGTGTTGCAAATATTTTCCTTCTTTTCTTGACTGTCAGTTCCAGTCTTGGGTTGTGAGTGCTTTGCCTCCAGTTTCGCTGTATAATTGCATCTCTTGCGTATATTAGTGTTTGGTGGTAGGAGGAGAGCTTGTCTGTGTACACGAGGCAGTTGTAACATTGCCTCAAAGTGCCCAGATTCACCAGTTGGACTGGAGAGTACACCTGAAACTGCCCTTTGGGCATGCCTGAATAGGTAAAGTGAGCTGTTTTACTGACTGGCTGGTAGGGACGAATAGAGAGCCTTGTCCTTCTGGACAGTATAGGGGGCATAGTGCTACGGTTAATTAGTGCTTGCTATGAATTTTGAGCAAGTGCTGGGCTGTGAAATGAATGGTTTGAGTGCTTAAGTTGAAGGTTTGTCTAGTTCCAAGGGTAAAATTGAAGAGTAGACTTTGTGGAGCCGGGAATAGTTTAACCCTAGCTAACCGGCGCTGCCCGGCGCGCAAAACCGCGCAAATGCATTTTTATAGCAGGAAAATGAAAGAGATAGAAATTAGCCCAAAATGGCCAATAAACTACTAACTTCTGGGCTGAAACCACTCCTCCAGGGACAGATAGGCTGCTCAAAGCTCCCCTGTCTCACAGGCAAACAGAGAAACTTCCTTCTATCCAAGTAAAGTATGGACAACACAGAAACTTGTAACACAGCCCTGAATTCATCAATAACCTGAAAACTGGACTATACTAGTTCAGAAAGGCAGGAGACAAGTATATATATATATATATATATATATATATATATATATATATATATATATATATATATATATATATATATATATATATATATATATATATATATATATATATATATATATATATATATATATATATATATATATATATATATATATATATATATATATATATATATATATATATATATATATATATATAAAATATATAATATAATATATATATATTTTTTTTTTTTCTGAGAATAAAGCAGATACAATAAAAAACACTTTAAATGCACAGAAATGTTTAGTGTTTAGCCTGCAACAGTTAAACAGATTATTTAAACACAAAATGACTTAGTTCAAGTGCAAGCAGCAAATAAGTACAATATGTCGCGGAAACAAGCTTTTTAAATCACAGAAATGCTAAAAAAATGGTGTTTAGGTGGAATTAGTTAAAGAAAGCAAGAAAATACAGAAAAATGATACTTAGTCACTCCAAATTCTCTCTTTTGTATCTCTGCTGATGTAGAACTCTGCAGGTCACCTGGCAGGCACTTGCTAAGCTGAATACAAGCACAACAAATGTGCAAATAAGGTTTTTATAGCAGGGAAATAAAGAGAAATTAGGCCAAAATGGCCATGGCCAATAAACTACTAACTTTTGGGCTACAGCAAACAAGGCACACACATTTCAGTAAGAAACAGTTCAAATAAGCAGGCACAATAAGCCTTTAACCAGAAATTCCCAGCTCAGAAGGGCAGGATCTAGCCTCTCCTCCCACAACAGTGCAGACCACAAACCTTCTTAATGTAAAATAACCAGCCTGAAGCCCAAGTGCTTAAACCAGAACTAATGTGCTTTTAGAATAACAGACACTGAGCCTTCAATCAGCAATTCCCAACTTAGAAGGATGTAAGCTACCTGTCCTGCCACAACAATACAGTCCACAAACCTTAATGTAAACAACTGGTCTGAAGCCCAAGTGCTTAAACCAAAAGGCTTAGAATAATAGTTACAATTGTATCAGGCTACTACCAAGCAGTAATAACTGCAGCAGAATAATACAACTGAGTACTTTTAAGAAGAAGCACACGCAAAATAAGGTAATAAAGTGGGAAGAAACACAATTACAGTAAAAGC
Organism: Protopterus annectens; assembly: GCF_019279795.1. NCBI lineage: Eukaryota > Metazoa > Chordata > Ceratodontiformes > Protopteridae > Protopterus > Protopterus annectens. Next base: position 1,548,584,956 of record NC_056739.1, read on the forward strand.
AGATGAATAAAGTGCATTTTTTATAACAATAGAAAACGAGCAAACCGATTTAAACAAATTACCCAATTAACCAGTAAAAAAACTCAAAACTGAGCCTTGTTTCAGCAGTCTTCAATCAGACAAGTTCTAACCGCACAGTCCTAGCACTAGGGTGCAGGGGAACCTTCTCCAAAAAGATGGCCTGGATTAGTGCTCAGGTTATACAAACAAAGCTAGATTCAGCAGGCCTGAATCTAGTCTATGCTACAGCAGACAAGGCGCACCAATATCAGAAAAACAGTTCAAATAAGTAGGCACAGTAAGCCTTTGGCCAGAAATTCCTAGCTCAGAAGGGCAGAAACTAGCCTCTCCTCCCACAAGAGTGCAGACCACAAACCTTCTTAATGTAAAATAACTGGCCTGGAACCCAAGTGCTTAATGAGAACTAATACACTTTTAGAATAATAGACACTGAGCCTTCAATCAGCAATTCCCAACTTCGAAGGATGTGAGCTACCTGTCCTGCCACAACAGTGCAAACCACAAACCTTCTTCGTGTAAAACAACTGGTCTGAATGCCACATGCTTTAACCAAAAGACTTAGAATAACAGTTACAATTTAATCAGGCTACTACCAAGCAGTAATAAATGCAGCAGAATAAACACAATTGAGTACTTTTAAGAAGAGACAAAAGCAAAATAAGGTAATAAAGTAGGAAGAAACACAAATACAGTAAAAGCAGGTAAAGTGCAATTTTTTTTATATAACAATGGAAAACAAGCAAACTGATTTAAACAAATTACCCAATTAACCAGTAAAAAAACCTCAGAGCTGAGCCCTGTTCCAGCAGTCTTCAATCAGACAAGTTCTGGGCCTAAGTGGGTATGCCTACTCGGATGTTCTCTCTGTATTAGGCAGAATGAGCTAATGAGACTAGACTAGGATAGAGCTGGGACAGGGCTGAACAGATGGGAATAGTAGGAGTGTCTGAAATCAAAATATGATCTCACTGTACTCGGTTAAGTGAGCAAATGAGATGGGCCCAGGAGGAGTGTTCAACCACAAATTTACAGGAGGGGAGGTCAATTCCAAAGCCACCAAGATTAATACCAAAACAAGAACAGGGAAGGTGGGTGGGGAAAACTAACCAAACATAGAGAAAACTCACAATTTTCACTGAACAAATAAATAAGCAGATAAATGCAGTACTATTTTTAACACAATATTCAATGAAACAATAAAACAGAAAAAAATGCAGTACTGTCTTATAGCACTGCAAATTTGTACTTATCTCAGCTTGTAATAAAGTTGTTACAGCTCAAGTATGCAACTATTCAGCAGAAATATTTTCAGAGATAAGGGACTAAGACCTTAAGGCTCAGAGAAGCCCTCTAGGCTAAGACTTCTGCAGCGAATATCAATGAAGTGAGAAGAATAAACCAAATAACTGCAGACACAGAGAGAACTCACAATTTTCAGTGAACAAATAAGCAGATAAATGCAGTACTATTTTTAACACAATATTCAAAGAAACAATAAGAAAAAAATGCAGTACTATCTTATAACACTGCAAATGTGTGCTTAGCTTGTAATAAAGTTGTTGCAGCTCAAGTATGCAACTATTCAGAAAGAAATAATTTCAGAGATAAGGGACTAAGACTTTAAGGCACAGAGAAGCCCTTTAGGCTAAGACTTCTACAGCGAATATCAATAAAGTGAGAAGAATAAACCAACTAACTGAAGACACAGAGAGAACTCACAATTTTCAGTGAACAAATAAATAAACAGATAAATGCAGTACTATTTTTAACACAATATTTAATGAAACAATAAGACTTCTACACTGAATATCAATGAAGTGAGAAGAATAAACCAACTAATTGCAGACACAGAGAGAACTCACAATTTTCAGTGAACAAATAAATAAGCAGACAAATATGGGTCTGTATTACCAAAGCGAAAAACCCTATGTGCGAATACCAAAACATTGACCCCTATACCGCGAACTGTGAAAATCCCAAACGCACTAAACCGCGAAAAAAAAATATCGAACTGTCATAGTCAGCCAACCCCACCACCCGCTACATACTACCTACCCAAACAAAATAAATAAACCACATACATACACTAACCAAACCTTACTTCTACCCTAAACTAAAGCACCAAAACCCTACCTCCAACACTACACTAAACCACACAAACACAACTATCTATGCATTCTCCTTAACCCCTCCCTAACCCTAAGGTCCGTAACTACTGCACACTTCCCCCTAGACACACACACACACACCCAAACAAAATAAATAAAACACATGCATACATTTAAAAAAAAAAAAAACTACCTCCAACACTATGCTAAACCCCATATACACAGCTAACTATGCACTATCCTTAACCCCTCCCTAACCCTAAGGTCCGTAACTACCGCACACTTCCCTACACACATACACCCAAACAAAATAAATAAAATGCATGCATACATTTAAAAAACACCTACTTTTGACACTACACTAACTCTTGCATACATGACCTATCCATGCACTTACCTTAACCCAAATCCTAACACTAAATTCCTATCTATCGCACACTTACCTTACGGAGCTATACCGCAGATGGGCCAACCAAAACAAATCGACATTTTTGAGCTTCGCGGTTTTGAACTTTCGCAGTTTACGTACTTTGCGCAATACGGGTCGACGTCTTCATATTCGCCTAAAGGAATCTTCGCTCTCATAATAGGAACCTGATAAATGCAGTACTATTTTTAACACAATATTCAATGAAACAATAAAACAGAAGAAAAAATGCAGTACTATCTTATAACACTGCAAGTTTGTACTCATCTCAGCTTGTAATAAAGTTGTTGCAGCTCAAGTATGCAACTGTTCTTTACAGGCAGAATCAAGCATCATTCTACTAGAGCATTGTCTTCTGTGTTGGTATATTGGAAAGAGACTCTAGAAGCATTCTAGAGGCAGATACTTGGTCCTCTGTACATGCTTATTACAAAACATGACAAACTGAATTCCTTTTCAAGGTCCAGGGCAGGCTTTGCTAGGACCATATACCAGGGGCTCCTGGATCCTATCCTTCCTTCCTCCCAGGCTGGGTAAGCTGTTGTAGTTCACCTAAATAGCTAAAGGCTATTGCATCAGTGAAAAGGATGAAGATAGTGCAGTTGTGTACATTGCACATACTATAACAGATGTTTGAATTCCTCACTGCCGCAGTAGCCACACTCTCCCTTCATCCCCCTTTTCTGTATATCTTTTCTTTTTTGAGATAAGTTATGTGTTCCTAACTTTGTTTTAGGTTAAATGACTTGTTGAAGGTAGCACAGTAGACAAATGAGGGCTGAGGGAATCAAACCTTTTACCATGGGAATTACAGCTCAAAGCCTTAACCCTGTGGGTCAACTGCTAGACAGTAGAAAGTGTTAGAATCTTCTTTCGGCTTTTTCCCGGTTAGGGGTCACCACAGCGGATCAAGTGTTAGAATGAATGTGTATAATTTGGTTAACATTTTAGTTATCTAAACTGCCTTTCCCAGACAGATGGGACATTAATGATTTTACCTTTTTCAGTCCTTTGTGGATGATGTGGCAATTTGATATCCTTGACATACAGAACCTCTTATAAGTTCTTCCCAATCAGTTATTCCAGAAGAGTCTGTTCCTGAGATCTTTTTTTTACCTGAAAACACTGCAATTTAAACTATGATTCTGATGCTGCAGGTGCAGCCGCAGAATAGAGTACAGTACAAGCCTTAAGTTCAGTTTTGTAGACTATTCATATTTGCATTATTGAATCATAGATTTTTACTTTTTCCTAGTGGGGGTATGCATGGGAGCTGAATACTGAACAAGTCAAAGAGAGAATTCATTTGGGGCAAGGATTGGAGAAGATGTCATGGCAGAAGAGGGTGACAAGAAGGAGAGGATGGGTTATCCCTCCCCCCAGGAGAGCAGTGTAGTGTATTGTTAGAATATGCTGGAAACAACTATCTTTCAGGTGGTGATTATTTAAACTGTTTTCTAGAAAGAATGGACCTACCTGAGAACAATGAAAGCTCTAAACGCCGACAATGAGAACACCAACACCAGAAGACTGACAATGGAAATAATCGACAGTTCAAAATCCCGATGCTGAAAATAGTGACATGCAAAATGAGCACGACTATGTAAGTATGCGATAGTGACAGACTTTAGGATTAGGGTGCGGGTAAGGTAAGTGTGCAATAGTGCCAGACTTTAGGGTTAGGGTGCAGGTAAGGTAAGTGTGCAAAAGTGCATAGATAGCTGTGTATGTAAGGTTAGTGTAGGTTTGTAAGGTTTTTGGTGTGCTTGTGTTGTGTGCGTATTTTTTGGAAAAGGAATTTGTTTTGTTGACTGTCGGGATTGTGGTTTGTTGGGCATGTGAACTTTCATGTTTTTGAACTTTCGGTTTTGTGGTGTCGGTGATCTCGTTGTCGATGTTATCAGGTAGATCCAGAAAGAATATATGCCACATGACAAGCAGCTCCCCATAGCTAGGCATTTGACTGCATATAGTTGTACTGGATGTTATATGTTTACATAGCAAATCATTGTCAAAAACAACATTGTGTCATTTATCTTCAGAATATAGACTTTGAACCATTAATTACATTTGCCCTTGTGTTTGATTACTTTAGAGTAATTTTTATAATTTACACTTTTTTTAAACAAATTAGTGCCCACTCATCTCCATGGTATTTCTGAAACCGGGCATTCCAGTATTTACTTTTTTGGATAACACACTTGGCAAGTACGTTGTATGCCTTGATTGTTATTTTGAATAATATATGTATATAATTGTATAAATAAATATATACACACACAGGCAGGCACACACATATACATATATATATATATATATATATATGTATATACACACACATATATATATATATATATATATATATATATATATATATATATATATATATATAATGTGTGTGTATATATGTATACAGTCTCACTCTTACACTTACTCGTATTTGTCATTGGTTGAGAAATATCTTGGCTTTGAACACTAAGCTCTGAACACTGCCCGTCTCCCCCTAATGGAAAATTAGGCAGAATATTTTTATAATGATTGCTTCTGCTCAAGTCAGCCTGTAATTGTAACACTATTAATAAAAGCAATTTTAGGCAGTGTTAACAACTCTGGAATTTACTTTTTTGATATTGGTAATTGTAGAATTTTATCCAAAAAGCCTTTTTGATAAGTATATTTTATCACTCGTATTTGCTAGCTGTAGTTCCTTGCCTAATTTGTATTGTATGGATTCATAGAGCTTGCAAGGCAACGTTAGTCTTTGGACCATAATCATCTTGCCAATACCTACTTTCATAGGACATCTTCTGCCTTCAGGAGTGTAAAACAAGTCAAACTTTAATCCTTTAGAAGGACCAGGGTTTAGAAATAAGGGCATCACTCTATTTTATATGTAGTGAAAGATTTTTGCAGGAATGGGGAAGCAATAGTAGTGTCCATTAAGTATATTGTTAATTGATGAAGATTAAAGTCTGTTTGTGGAGGCACTTTTTATGGGGAGTTGCAGAAGATCATCCATAACAGCACAGAATGCTAGATATAAATCACCACAATGGCCAAGTATAGAGGTAGAGCTTTAAGCTCATGTTAGCAGATGAGGGTGTTAGGGTGGTGATCATCTTCAGTTAGGAACCTCTGATTATTTTTGCTGCCTGATGTTTTAGATTGCTGCATATTAAAAAGGGCATTGTATTCTATATTTGATCTGGTCACGGCACACTAAAGAGGACAGATACATTTACTTATTACTTGGATTAGATAAAAGGATTTCCTAATTACTTGTGGTACACGGTGGTTAAAGGATAGGGAGTTGTCTATGGAGGTGCAGGGTACTATCCATACTGTAAGCTACTGTTAAGATTTGCTTGCCACAGAAAATGCAATTTGCATTTAATTTTTAAGCCTGCTTTTAAATTACCATGGATTGTTATGGTTTAACTCATGCCGTGATAACTTGGTGTCAACTGCTAAGTGAATAACAGCACCTAGCTTGCTGTCACTGGCAAATTTAGTTTGCATACATCTGGTTTAATGGTTTAGAGATCAGTGAAGTAAATGCCAAGCAGAAGGGATTCCAGTATAGAGCCCTAAATGCCACTAGTCACCATTTTGCTTTCTAAGGTGCTACTTGAATCTCTCTAACTATGTGGGTTCTATTTGTCAGCCTGTTTCCTACTCATCTCACAACACAAAGGGTCTACATCTATTCCTTTTAAGCTTATTTACAATTCCAGCATGTAGAACAGTGTCATTTACTTTGGCCAAATCCAGTTATGTATAGCTGTCTTTAGCTCGTACTTTTGTAGGTTATATAAGATACTTTGTAGCATCAGAGGGCCTTGAATAAATGTTTTTGGGTGTATTTTGAAACTTATTTGTGGTTTGATTTCACCTGTATTTCTCTACTAAACATGCATTTATGGATTTTTTTTTCAAATCTATTCTCCAACAGTTAAACCTCTTATGCATTACTTATAGATAACTCACGATCTTTTGCAACATTACAGTCCCTACACTATTTTGAATGGCATTTACATTTAACACAATTGGTTTATTTATACCATAGTATTTTAACATGGGTATATTTGTAACTCAGCATTTTGTTCATTGAAATTTCCAAGTTGCATCTTGCTCTAATAGCATTTTAGAGACCATGATCAATGCTGCAGTAGTCTAAGCTATATGGGTTATATCCTACATAGGCTATAGCAGCTGGACAGCTTCCAAAGCTTCATGGCACCTTCCATGCACCCAAAGCACAAGCTGGCTTGACTTGAGCTAAGTCAGTTTTGGGCACCAAGCCTTTCAGAGCTTTCCTGCCATTGGCGAGAGTGCTCCTCTGTGGGCTTTCAAGGACTGATGGTGAGCTAATGCTGTTCCATTTGGGAAAACCTTTGTTTCTTTTAATGAAAACCTTTTTACTAAGAAAAAATACTTTTAAAGTAGGAAAAAATGTTTTTGTTCACTGTCTTGTGACTTAGTGCAGTTTTTTTTTTTACTTACTATTTCAATGGGAAACTGGTTATGTTATTATTTTGGGCCTGGGGAAAGTGTTTAAAGTGCCTTTTACTGTTTTTTTTTCTGGGGGAGAAATGACTTGTTTGCTACTTTCCTGTTCCCATTTTTGGTTTGACTATCCTCAGTTGTAAAACAGCAAAACCTGTTGTGTAGCTCCACAGAGTCACGTTGAATTCATGCTTCCAAAATGCAAAACTTTAAATCCAGATCATTTGAACAGCTGAGTTCATTGATCAAATCACAAAAAATAAAAAGACTGTTAAGCGCTTTCGTCTCTCAACAACAAGCAAGGGAACTTCATCAGAACAGCCATTACACTTCAGAACCTTCTTTTTATAGTGAATCAATGAACTGGTTGTTACACCCATAACATTTAAAGTGACCAGTGCTTTTTACAAGAAACATCACACACAAATTTGAATGCACACAGTAAAAAAATCACTTAAAAAGTATGTTACTAAAAATCTGTACAACCTATTAAAAAAACATGCTGTTAAGATGTAAAAAGTGAAATGTATAATATATTAATAAAATATGTCATAAAATATACTTACATTATAAAACAGCCACAATAGATGGGATGCACCAGGAAAATAAATTTATATAACATATATTTACATGAGGTGGTGTTGTAATAATTTATAATTTTAGTGCCCTCTTTTTAAGCACTGGTAATAAGGAGATATTATCGTTGATGCCAGGTACCTTAACTGCATTCATCCTCATTTGCCATTGTAATTCAGCTAATTCTAAGTTCATTTCCCACCAACTACCTCTAGGGTGCTTGGGGACCACCTCTAAAATATATGTAATTTATTTTCCTGGTGCATCCCATCCATCGTGGCTGTTTTATAATATAAGTATATTTTATAACATATTTCATTACTATATTATACATTTCAACATTGTGTTAACATTTTATTTTTACATCTTAACAGCATATGCTTCTTTTAATAGGTTTTATAGGTTTTTAGTAAGATACTTTTTAAGTGATTTTTTTTTTTACTGTGTGCATTCAAATTTGTGTGTGATGTTTCTTGTAAAAAGCATTGGTTACTTTGAATGTTGTTATGGGTGTAACAACCAGTTAATTGATTCAGTATAAAAAGAAGGTTCTGATGTGTAATGGCTGTTCTGATGAAGTCCCCTTGCTTGTTGTTGACGGTAGAAAGCGCTTAACAGTTTTATTTTATTTTGTGATTTAGTCAATAAACTCAGCTGTTCAAATGATCTGGATTTAAAGTTTTCCATTTTGGAAGGATGAATTCGACTTGACTCTGTGGAACTACACAAGAGGTTTTGCTGTTTTATGAGTGTTTCTGTTTACCTTTTTGTTCGCTGCTATGATGTATTTCCTCAGTTGTACCTTTTCCCCCACAAAAATAAGATTGTTAATCAACCTTTGCCACTAGATCAGGCTGATATTTTTCCTCTGCCACAGGTGACTCTACTGTGGCCAAAGCTGGTTCCTGACATGCTCATCTTTTTCTTCAGATGCCTGTGGTGTAGTCCATACACCCACCATGGATCAAGGGTTAGGCACATCCTTGCCCACTAAGGGGACCCTCACACTTGCAGAGAGACTGATACTTGTCAGTTTGGGGATAAGGGGCAGAGGTCATATCCCAGCTTAACCAGAATGCTGTTCTCATCCCTGGAGAAGTTGTTGGTGGCAATACTTGGTCTGTTTCTTCAGAAATTCCTGTCAAAAAGAGAACTAAACATTTGTCTTATGTGTCAGTTACTCTGGACAGGAATAATTTTGCTGGACTTGGATGAGGGTCTTTCTTATAAAGCTGTTTCTGGTGAAAGAAAAGGGGATTCTTTGCTCTCCTGAGGAGGTTCAAGAATTTGAAACTGGAGGGGAGTGTGAAGGGACAGATGCAGTGGTTTTTCCTCATGTGTCTGATACAGATTCTGTTGACAGTGTATTATCTGATTCTAATAGAACCAAAAATAAAAAATAAAAAAACGTGGAAAAACAGCACAGTGGCAGGAAAGAAAACCAGCTTTATCTGTGACTAAGCTTTCACCTTCAAATCCTAGGCATCATCAGAGTCACTAAACATACACATCACTTCCTTTTTATAGTAAATTACACATGACATCATCAAAGTCACTCAACATATACATCACTTCCTATTTACATTAAAATACACATGACATCAGACATATAAAAACTCAGTTGTCGCAGTTCTGGTTTAAAATCCTGTGCAGTATAAGTGTATTAAATATAAAATCTGTGTTAAACATGTTAAAAGTACTAAAATGATTTGTAAGCCACCCTTCTGACATAATTAAAGAACACACACTGGCTGAATTAAATATTAAAAGACTTCCATTTGAGAAAGGGTACAATAGAAATACTGTCATTAATACCTGGAGAATTCTTAACATTTAGTGTCAATTGCCATTTTGTTTCTCTTAGTTCTAAAATCACCTTAGTATTGCCACCTATTCCCCTTTTCTTCACTATGTCAATAATGAAGAAAAGAAACCTCTTAAAATTCTGACATATGACAGAATGTCTATAAAGGGCACTACTTGTCTTCTTATTTTTAATGTCCCTCACATGCTCGGCAATTATATCTTTCAATATCCGTATGGTTTTACCAACATAGAATGCCGAGCATGTGGAACATGTTACTAGGTATACAACACTTGTAGTATTACATGTTCCCCTACCAGGACATGACAAAGTGCGGGGATAGCTGTCCACAACTACATAAGGGTCATCATTAATATACTTGCAATAATTGCAAGAACTGCACTTGTACATCCTAGAGACATGCCCCCTGTCCTGATCTATCTCTCCCAATTCAAGAAGATCCTTGAAATTACTTCCTCTACTGTATACCACCTTTGATGCTACACCTAACCTCTGTTTAAGATCATCATCAAAGAAATTTTTCCAAGCAGTGTTTAAAATACTGACAAGCCTGGGGCAATCCCGATTATACTTTAATACCATAACATTATTGCCCACCGCATGTTTCTTACCGGTGTCAGCCATGAACCAGAGGGAGTTTCCATCCCTTCAGGATCTAGATGGCTGACTGACTGGTTCTCCAGTCCCATTTTACATTTTAATGAAGATGAGCAGAAAGGGCTGGTCTTGGGAACTCTCAACAACCAGCTGATGTCTTTTGAAAAACTATGTCGCAAATTTCGTGGCCTCCAGCTGGATAATGTGTTTCTACTGGAATCTATAAGACTGAAGCAAGTGCCTAAAGGGCTCCAAATTAACAAGTTACCAAATGGGATTTCTGAGGGTAGCAGTGCGTTTAATGAATTAACTGAACTTTATAACAATACAGGACTGGAGGTAATGTGAATTGCAATTAAGGACATCATTAAGTTGGACAATCTTAAAAAGGACATTGTTACATTAGACACTAGTATTACAGCTGATTTTTATTTTCACATTATAAAATGAAATATGACAAGATTTTGTTGGACTTGAAGTGTATGACTAACAATTCTGCTAAAAAGCAGGTTAAATTAAAACATGATAGAAATGAATATGTAGCTAAGAAATGCTTACAACATTAGTGTGTATGTGAATGCTGGTAAAGTGGATGATGTTGATTATGATAAAGGGGGTGGTTTGAATGTTAAATCTAATGATGTTATTAGACCTAGTAACCAAAACTATGTTAACAATGTAAGTAACATTAGAAACAGTAGTGAGGTAAATGATGAGTTTTTTTTAGAAACCCCTCCGGAAGTAAGAAGATCGGAACGCCTGAAAAATCAGGCGAACAAGAATGGTCCTGGTTTTCAGAACCGATGGCATTACAACAACAGAGGTTGGAAGGGGAGACAGAACCAATACTACTGAATGATATGTATAGTCCTGAATTATCAATTATTGATGATGACTTGCATGCATACAAGATGTTGTCAAAATTCTTAAAAATGGAGATTTTACTTTATATAATTTTACCAACAAGCCATTGACCTCTGTGCATTGTGAATTATTGAAAAAAGTTTTTTCTTTTGTACCATCTTTTAAAACTGATATTGCCACTTTAATTTTAAACCTCAGGTTGTTTACAAGACATTTAAACCTGAAATTAATATTTTCAAGTGATGAGGGGGATGTTCGCCCAGCACTGAAAAGGAGTACTACTTTTATTCCTTCCTGTCATAGTAAAATTGGACTTTTTGAGTAGTTTTGTGAATCAGAATTTAGGGCTCAGTTACAAAACAACAATATGGGGAGTGATAATCTCAGTAGACAGGAAAGAAAGATTTTTAGTGAATTAAAAAGCGATACAACAATTAGGTTCATAAAACCGGATAAAGGCGGGGGGGGGGGTGGTATTGCTATCAAAGTTTGACTATAGTTGTAAAATGTTTACTATTTTGAATGACCCTGCCACTTATTCTAGAGTTTTATTGAACGAGATCAACGAAGCTTATTCTAAGATTGATATAGAGCTATTTGACGCTTTTTCACAGGATGTTATTAATGGTGTTGAATTGGAATATCTGACTGTGAATGACCCAGTTATCCCGGTGATCTTTGGAATTCCTGAGATGCATAAATGTGTACATGATCCTCCTTTTAGGCCAATTGTGGTTGCCAAGGGTTGAAAGACTGAGCCCTTGGCTGCCTATATTGACCACTACACTAAGCATATTATTAAGAATGTTGACCACATTATGAGAGATTCTTGGCATTGTTTGGAGATGTTGTGTGACATTGTCACATTAGAAAATGTGAGCTTTTTGACCATTGATGTGATCAATTTATTTTCTGTAATTCCACATGTTAAGGGTGTTAAGGCATTTGAAGAATGTTTAATTGGATCTGGCATGCTTCCTAACAATAAGGTTAATTTTTTAACCAGTTTGATAGAAATTGTACTGAATAGTAATTTCCTCTTTTTTGAAGGCGAGTATTATTGCCAGACCACAGGTGTTGCAATGGGAGCGAAATGTGCTCCAGTTTTTGCAAATGTGGTCCTGTTGCAATGGGAGAAGGACATGGTGTTTAGATCCAAATACATGACTAAGATTGTTAAATATTTGAGATTTTTGGATGACATCCTGATTTTATATAATGGCCCTATATCTGAAATTGATGATTTTGTAGCCTTTTTGGATTCTAGCACTGACTTTTTTGTTGTTTACTTGCAGACACAGTTCTGAAGAAATAGATTATTTGGATATATTGTTAAAGAACAATGATGTGGTAGGTTGGTCTCCACGATTTGTAGGAAACCAACTTACTCAAATGGACTGTTGCATTACAACAGCTGTCACCCTCCCCGTCAGAAATGTGAAGTGATGAAGGGCCAGATGTGTAGGCTATCTAGGCTGATTAGTCAGGATCATGATTTCAATAAGGAATTGTACACACTCGTAGGGATGTTTATCAACAGAGGTTACCCCACTCAGATTGTTGCTCAACACCAAGAGAGAGATTCGGAGAAAGATATCTACACTCTATTGACTCATTTTATCATTAGAATCTAACGTGGCTGACCTCGGTAAGAAACATGCGGTGGGCAATAATGTTATGGTATTAAAGTATAATCAGGATTGCCCCAGGCTTGTCAGTATTTTAAACACTGCTTGGAAAAAATTATTTGATGATGATCTTAAACAGAGGTTAGGTGTAGCACCAAAGGTGGTATACAGTAGAGGAAGTTATTTCAAGGATCTTCTTGAATTGTGAGAGAGAGATCAGGACAGGGGGCATGTCTCTAGGATGTACAAGTGCAGTTCTTGCAATTATTGCAAGTATATTAACAATGGCCCTTATGTAGTTGTGGATGGCTATCCCCGCACTTTGTCATTTCCTGGTAGGGGAACATGTAATACTACAAGTGTTGTATACTTAGCAACATGTTCCACATGCTCGGCATTCTATGTTGGTAAAACCATACGGAGATTGAAAGATATAATTGCCGAGCATGTGAGGGACATTAAAAATAAGAAGACAAGTAGTGCCCTTTATAGTCATTTTGTCATATGTCAGAATTTTAAGAGGTTTATTTTTTTCATTATTGACATAGTGAAGAAAAGGGGAAGAGGTGGCAATACTAAGGTAATTTTAGAACTAAGAGAAACAAAATGGTAATTGACACTAAATGTTAAGAACTCTCCAGGTATTAATGACAACATTTCTATTGTACCCCTTCTGAAATGGAAGTCTTTTAATATTTAATTCAGCCAGTGTGTATTCTTTAATTATGTTAAAAAGGTGGTTTACAAATCATTTTAGTACTTTTAACATGTTTAATACAGGTTTTATATTTAATACAATTATACTGCACAGGATTTTAAACCAGAATTGTAACAACTGAGTTTTTATATGTCTGATGTCATGTGTATTTTAATGTAAATAGGAAGTGAAGTATATGTTGAGTGACTTTGATGATGTCATGTGTATTTTACTATAAAAAGGAAGTGATGTGTATGTTTAGTGACTCTGATGATGCCTAGGATTTGAAGGTGAAAGCACTTAGTCACGAATAAAGCTGGTTCTCTTTCCTGCCACTGTGCTGTTTTTTCCATGGTTTTTATTTTTTATTTTTGGTTTTATTAGTGATTTTCGCCCCTGGTGAGGTGGAATTTGTGTGTTGGTATCTGATTCTCCCTGTGAAGGATTCTCTGTCTCTGCAGTTTTCCAGGATGAATCAGTGTTTTCAGTGGGAGAAAAGTGAGGTTTCTGTGTAGTGTTATAATTTGTTACAACTGGAATAATTTGCAGAACCTTCATCTATCCCTTCAGTTTTGTCAGATATGGGGAATGTTACAGCCTGCAAATTCCCTGACAGCCTGCTGTCCCTAAAAGCAGATTCAAAAGATTAAGGAACTTGAGACAGTTTTTATACACCTGTCCCAGATCTGACTTAGTACCTATAGCTTTAGAAAATGAAGCTGCTGCTCAGCACTTTAATTTCACCCCCCCCCCCCGATAAACACGGGGAATGCTTTTAAGTTTGGGGAAAAAAGTGTATGCTTCTGGAACTTTAATGTTTAGAATTCTAAACTGTGAAGCTCATACAATGTTTATCCTGTCAAATTGTGAAAATGAGGAATGTTTTGACATAAATTTCCTATTGTGAGAGAAAATACATTGTAAAATTTTATTTTTTCTGTTTCTTAAGTCACTACTTGTTGTTTAAAATGTGTTTGATTATATAGATAATACCTCCAGGGCTGCTGCTACTGCAACTGCTTAAGGAGGTTTGCCTGGCTGAAATTTCAAATTCTCCCTTGGAGAGTGTGTTTTTGAAGCTTCTAGTGCAGAAGTTTTCAAAAAGTGTGAGATGGGGAAAGCTGATTCAGGGAATCTCTCAGATGTTTCAGCCCTCCTTCTGTATGTTTCCAAGGGATTCCCAGCTCCTTCATCTATTTTTGGCAAAAAAAAAAAATGATCTCAGCAGAATGATGGTAACTTTAAAAAGCAATGGCAGGGAGGTTCTAAAAAGAATGTAGGATGCCCTCCTCCCTTCCACCAATCAAGAGTTAAGGACAGTCAAGTCAGAATGACTGAGGGAACTTGTCCCATTGTCCCATCCTGGCAGAAGCTTAATCTTTCCAGAAAAATCTCAATCTCTATTTTCTTTAACAACAGATTGTTTCAGATAAATGGGTCCTGAATGTGATCCACCTAGGCTACAAATGGCAGTGAGAAGAACCTCCTCCTCCTCCTTTCCAAGGGATTCTTCTTCACCCATCAGACCAAACTCTTCTCTTTCCTCTCATCTTACATAATTTGTTCTCTCATGGGGTAATAGATGCTGTTCCTGTTCCAGTTAGGAGGCAGACTTTGGCACCAGAAACATTCTTGAATGAAGAAAGAAGATTCTTGGAGACCAGTTTTGGATCTTTCATTCCTGAATCAGTATGTGATGGTGCTTAATTTCAAAATACTTTCACTTTACATGTTATCCCTTCCTCATTTGAGTTTCTTAGTAACCTTAGATTTTAAAGGTGTATATCCTCTCATTAGTGTTCATCTAAATTTCAGGCATTTCTTAAGGTTTTGTCTAGATCCCATCATCAGTTCTCTGCCTTACATTTTGGGACAACCAGTGCTCCATGAGTGTTCAGTAAATAACTTACAGTGGATATAAAAATTATACACCCCCTGTTAAAATGCCAGGTTTTTGTGATATAAAAAATGAGACCACAATAAATCATTTCAAAACTTTTCCCACCTTTAATGTGATCTATAACTTGCACAATTCAATTGATAATCAAATCTGTTAGGGGAAATTATAAAAAATAAAAAAAAAACATACAATAAGCTGGTTGCATAAGGGTGCACACCTTTAAATTGAAGCACCTTTTGATTTAATTACAGTATTCAGCCTTCTTGGGTTGGAATCTATCAGCATGGCACATCTTGACTTCGTAATATTTGCCCACTCTTCCTTGCAAAAGCACTCCAAATCTGTCAGATTGTGAGGGCAGCTCTTGTGCACAACCCTCTTCAGGTCACCTCACAGATTTTCTATTGGCTGTAGGTCTATCTCTGGCTGGGCCATTCCAAAACTTTAATTTTCTTCTGATGAAGCCATTTTTTGTTGATTTGGATGTATGCTTGGGGTCAGTTCAACCTTTGTCTCATCAGACCTTAACACATTTTCCCACATGCTTTAATGAGAATTGATGTATTGTTTTGCAAATTTTAGCTGGGCCTGGATGTTTTTCTGTGTAAGTAAAGGCTTCCGTCTTGCAACCCTACCCTATAGCCCAGACATACGGGAGATTGTTGTCACATGTAGTACACAACCAGTACTTGGCAGAAATTCCTGCAGCTCCTTCAGTTTTGCTGTAGGTCTCTTGGCAGCCTCCCTGACCAGTTTTCATCTTGTCTTTTCATCAATTTTGGAGGGATGTCAAGTTCTTTGCAATGTCACTGTTGTCCCATATTTTCTCCACTTTTTGATGACTGTCTTCACTGTGTTCCATGGTATATCCAATGCTGTGGAAATTTTTTTCTACCCTTCTCCTGACTGATATCTTTCAACAATGAGATCCCTTTGATGCTTTGTAAGCTCTCTGCGAACCATGGCTTTTGCTGTAGAAGGCAACTGAGTAAATGTCAGTAAAATCCTACTAGGACAGCTGAACTTTATCTGGGGTTAATCAGAGTCTCTTTAATTGATGGCAGGTGTGTACTCAAGAAGACTGAATGCTGTAATTAAATCAAAAGGTGCTTCAACAAAGTATTAGTTTAAGGGTGTGCACACTTATGCAAACAGCTTATTGTACATTTTTTATTTTTTATATTTATTCTCCTAACAGATTTGTTTGCTTTTCAATCGATTTGTACAGGTTATAGGTCACATTAAAGGTGGGAAAAGTTTTGAAATTATTTATTGTGGTCTCATTTTTTTATATCGCAAAAACATGGCATTTTAACAGGGGTGTGTACAATGTTTATATCCACTGTATGTGATAGCCTATTGCAGGCTGCAGGGTAACATTTTTGAATATTTTGGATGACTTGCTTACCTTTGCAGAGTCCCTTTCAAAGTGTCAGAAATCTCTGTATTGAGTCAAAGATCACCTACATAGACTGCAATTCCAAGAAAACATAATTTTTTTTCTAACTCCCTCTAATGGGATTTTCCTGGGGTGCCTGCTGGACACTTTGGTGCAAAAGAGCATTTCTTCCGCAGGAAAAAATAGATTTATATTTAGATCTATTTCATGGGTTTTTCAATTCAGACTTAAATTTCTGCAAGTGAATACCTCAGGATTCTGGGCCTCATGGAATCAAGTGTTGTCATGATATCTATGGCAAGACTCCACATCATAGATACAATGTGAAATTTGTTTGTTCCCAGGATCAACACCAGTTGACTTACAAATCCCAGCACTAGAATTTGAAAATGGAGATAATATGGGGGAAGCCATCAAAAGTCTCAGAATCCAGGCCTCCCATTTTCCCAACTGTTCTAAAGCAGTTAGTCAGAACAGACACCTCAGACTTTGCTTTGGAAGCTGTGTTAATGGGCATAAAGTCCAGGGTCTGTGGGACAAACATAGCTCAAAACATAATGATACTAGCTCTTATAAATGCTCTCAAATCATCTGTCACCCCAGGACTTCACGTGTATACAGACAATAACAGTAATGTGGTTACATAAACAAGCACGGGAGAACCAGATATTACCCACGTATGCAGACTAACCATGTTAGCATGAGATATGGCTTTACAGCACAGTCTGACTCTATAGGCATCTTATATTCTGTCCTAGCACAGTTGAGTAGCAGACAAGCTGAGCAGGATTAGGGCAGATCCTCTGAAATGGAGACTGAATTGGGGGGGGGTCTTCAAGATTTGATCCATCTATGAGGAACACCTCAAGTAGACCTTTTTGCCTCCTCTCTAAACAATTAACTGGCACAATTCTCTTCCAGGACTCCATACAAAAAGGCCTAGAAGACAGATGTCTTTTCTTTGGACAGAAATGTTCCCATATGCTTTTCCACCCTTTCCACTGATAGCCAGGGTATTTCTGAAGATACAGAAGGACTCCCAAAACATTGTTGTAACTCTCTTCTGGCCCAGGCAACAGTTGTTCTTCCTTGATGAATTGGCCAGGCAAATTACTACAAGCTTCCTCACAGGCTGGGTTTACTCACATACATTGCAAACCCCAAACCACTGCAACTGATAGCCTGGATGAGAGGGTTTTATTATCTTTTATGCACCAGTGTTTTGAGGATGTGCAGTAAGTACTGGAGACAGGAAAGCTTGTTAAAAAGCTATACATCAGCAAATAGAAAGAATTTTGTAGTTGGTGTAAACAAAACTAACACCCCTTCAGGACTAGTTTACCTGTTTTTTGCAGTACTTGTGAGTTGTTATCCAATGGCTTGTCTTAACTCCTCCATCAAGGTTCATTTGTAGGCCATTTTAGAATGGTTGCCCATGTACCCCCCCCCCCCCACACTTTCAATGCAGTCTCACATCAAAATTCTTTTGAAAGGGGTTCTTCATTAGAAGCCTCCCAGAAAACCAGTGTTTTTTTTCCTTTGGATCTTAATTTTATGTTAAAGAAGCTAACTCTTGCTGCATTTGAACCAGCTCATCAGGCTGACATGAATTACTAATATGGGGAAAACAGTTTTACTTGTTACTCTGACTTCTGCAGGAAGAGTATCTGAGTTGCAAGCTTTTGTGTTTGGTCAGCCAGTTTACTTTAAGCCAATCTGTTGGGGCTTTTTACATGGAAAGCAGTGTTACTGATACTGTTGCAGAGGATAGATTAGAGTTGCAAGTTCTTGTGTTTGGTTAGTCTTATCTTATTTTCTACAAAGATAGGTTTTCCTTGAAGTAATTGTACATTTATGCTTAAAGTGGTATTAAAGATCATTTGTCAGTCATCCATTTCAAAGTGTCTGCCTATATCTCCATCTCTTTCTCTACAATCCAATGTGAAAATGTTCTTGAAAGGGGTGCTACATAAGAAGCCTACCAGAAAACTAGTGGCTCATTGTTGGGAACTCAATTTTGTGTTAGAGAAGCTAACATTTGCTCCATTTGAACCAGCTCATCTGGCTGACTTGATGTTCTTTACATGGAAAACAGTTTTGTTGATTGCTCTGACCTCTGCAAGAAGAGTATCCGAGTTGCAAGCTCTTATGGTGGGTTAACATTATCTCATTTTTTCAGACAGGGTTTTTGAGAACTAATCCTCCTATGCCTAAAGCGGTATCAGGGTTTGCTTTAAACCAAACTATTCATCTCCCTGTCTTCTTTCCAGAACCTAAAAATGAGAGAGAATGTATACTTCAAACCTTGGATGTCTGCAGACAACTCAGGTACTTTCTTGACAGAACAGTTTTTCAGAACTTCTGATCTGTTCATTTCTTACAAAGGTAAAAAGAAGGGACAATTTTGTCAAAACAGGCTGTTTCCAAATGTTTCTCTTGGGCTATTACCTTTTGTTACTCCCACCACAACAAAAGTATTCCAGGCAGGGTCAAGGCCCACTCTACCAGGCCTTGGTTTAATCTATGGCCTTTTGGAAAGGGTTTGTCTCAAAGTATTCTAGAAGAAATAAATTGGTTCTCTCCAGATCTATGACTGGCTTTGCTAGAATTATTCCCAGGGGGCTCCTGGACCCTTTATCTTCCACCCCCTTGTTCTTTTAAGCTATGGTAATCTAACTGTATAGCTTAGGTTACTGCAGCAGTGATCAATATGATGAACAAAAACTTACCATAACATCCGTAACAATGTTTTATGCTAGGGTATGTGGAAATGTATTTTTCTTTTCCTAGTAATGCTCTCTCAGGCCTAAGTCTCCCTGTCTCACTTGGCAAGAAAGCTCTGAATGTCTTTGTGCCAAAACCTGACTGTCATCTCAGTTCAAGGTGACTAATAATTTAGGTGTGGAAAGTGCCCTGAAGCTTTGGCAGAATATAACCCATATAGTTTAGGCTACTGTAGCAGTGACCATTTGAACATCTGCTCTTATTGTAAGTTTACTTGCACAATTGTACTTCATTCCAGCTATATTGGGTACAAATTTTGTAGGGTATTGCACAATTTCTAGAAACCTCTGCATTGCCTGCTTGTTTCTTTACACTGACATTTGCTCAACTGCTCTGGGTTTTAGTTTTATGATTTAGCCCTTTTGTCACTAAAATGTCTCATGCATTTTATACATACCACTGTTTTCTTATATTTGCAGTTATTTAATATGCAGATATGATTTTCTTTATTTAGCAGCTGTAGCAGTCTCCTAATACTTTGTCTAACTCTGTGCTAATATAGCATTGTTTTAACACATTTCAAACCTTTAATTACCTATATAATAGCTGTTTGGAATCCTCCTAGTGCTGATGAAATACCAAATGAAGGGTAATGCTTGACATCTCTGTCTATCTCTCTGAAATGTTGCATTACATATATAGTTTGTAATGTTTTTAATCTGACTTAATTTGCCAGAAATCCTGCTTTGTATCTAGTTCTGAATAGAAAGTAATATGGCACTGTTGAGACCAGTACGTCAACCGTAAGCAATAGTAATGCTTGCTTTAAACACATTAGAGTTTTCAGATCAACAAAAGTGCAAATCTTGTATGCTATTCATCCATTTAGCCGGCTGAAATATCTTCTTAATGATACCTATGATTTCAGTTATAGTCCAGCACTATTTAACTACTGGAAGATATTGGTACTTTCATTACAGCATGTAATGCTGGTAATTTATCAAAGTTTGTGAGTTTCTAGGCAAACATGCATATCCTGTAAATAACAGCATAGTCCTGAAGGATATTGCTGCAGCTCTGTGTGTTATATTTAAGATGTCTTTGAGACTGTGTGACTGTTCCTGAATTTTTACAGGAAAACAGTCAGTCTGTGGCAGAGAGGGATGTGTGTGTGTGTGTGTGTGTGTGTGTGTGTGTGTGTGTGTGTGTGTGTGTGTGTGTGTGTGTGTGTGTGTGTGTGTGTGTGTGTGTGTGTGTGTGTGCGTGTGTGAGGGGGTAGAATGATCATATGCTGGACTTGCATTTCCCTGGAAGGAGGAAGAGGTGGTTTCATAGTGGCTAATTGGTCCTGCACAAGCAAGGACTTTATGACTTAATTCTTTGCCTGCAGGCACAAAAGGTCTTGTCCTAAAATATGGACAACCCCAGTCTGGAAGGGCGGTGCTGAATCCAAAACCTTATGGTTTTGGGATGAATATGTCCCTCCATGGCAGTAGATGGATGGGTAGACATCAGCAGAGGTTAAAACACCTCCGTCACTGTCTAGATATCTCGGTTGATGCAGATAGGCCTCCTGCACTGAGAATAAAGGAGTTCAGGACCTACGAGAGGAGGGTGTGATTGACAGATGAGGAGAGAATAAAGTGCTTAGAGAAAAAAAATCACTTTTTGTGGTGTGATTTCTCTATTATCATAGCTTCTCACAATTTGTTGCCAAAATATTATGAAAATTAACTTTTAAGTATTTCAGTTTTAAACAACATCCTATTCATATTTTTATTTCCATGTCAGTAGCTTTTTGACCTAGTTGATTTACTTGGTCCCCTTGAATTGAGTTGACAGAATGGACATAGTTCTGATATTTGTATGTTTATCCAAGTGGTTCAAAAATATCAGACAAAATATTATATTTTGCACGTCTAGTTTAAATTCAACATTTTACATCTTACTTCTTGTCATTCCTTTTCCAACATTATTGTTTGAATTCTTGTCAGAATGCCTCTGATGCATTTTTAGACTTTACTGTTTCAGTTGTTTTCACTTACATAGCACCAAAGAAATCCTACTTATCGGTGAAACTCATTTTCATGTTTCTGTTCAGATGTTAAATTTTCTGAGTGTACTTTTTATGCAATTTTTGCATAAATGACTTTCTTTACCACAAAGTATATAGAATAATTAAAATCAAGGCAGTGTTTCCTGTCATATGTATAATTACAGCAAATATGTGACGCTTGAATTTGAACTGTCACATTTTCTGAGCTCCTCGTGATTTTCATGTCTCCATTATTATAATAAATCCACATTGCATTTTGTTCATTTTGACAACACCCATCTCTTTCCTAAGTTTTCTTTAACTGTATCCATATACTGTTACTCCCTCTGCATATGTCCACAGCATTTGATATTGATGGATCTTTCTTAACAGTCTGTACTTTGCTCCTTTTTTATACAACATTCTATTGTGTTTTTTTAATGAGTGATTCAATTTACCAAACTGAGTCTTTGGCTCAGTGTTTTTGCACTTGTAGAGAACTGTTTTGTAAGCTCACAGTAGTTACTGAACTGTTATTTGATACTCTTTGTAAGAATGCGCTGACTACAAGAGACAGTAGACATCATATTCTGACTATCCCAAATAAGTTTTTTGTTTAGGCTACCTTCACAAATTAATGTTTATCACATGACCTGCAGCTTACTGTAGTTGGGCATTAACCTATTTATAGCTGCAAACCATACATATAACAAGCATGTAACCTTAAACTTTTTGGAGTGGTTTGTGCAAGTGCAAATTATAGAGAATAACTATGGAGCTGTTTGAATAAGGGGTTGCATGTTAGTGAAGGTTCTGAAGATGGTATAATCATAAGAAGAGCAGGGCCTTTGTGTGAATCACTGTTCATTGTAAATATGGCTAGTTTATCAGGATGTAGAATTAAGAGTGATCTATGGGTTAATAAGGGAAATTAGTACATAGACAGAAAGGTGACTGTATTTCCAATGAGAAGTGTGATGTGTAGGCTAAGGTCACTTGGCTCAGTTTTCACTTGCATCTTTGTAAGCTTCCACATCAACATAAGTTTGCATGCTAGGGAGGTGGCAAGGGTATTTTGGTCAAGCGTAAATTTAAAGAATCTTATATTAGTATGATAGTCTTCTATTTCAGTATCCTGACATTGTAAGAGAGCAGTGAATCACTACATAGGTGAAGTCCAGGGGGAAGAGGCCAGAACAAAGTAAATGACTATGCCTGCTGCAATCTAATTTAGTACCAGGCTACCTAAATTGTAGGCTTATTAATTACATATAATAATAATATTTTGTGATCCAGAGAATGGCCAATTGTGGCAACCTTCTAGGACTGACAACCTTAGCTACTATAAAGCAATCAGGCTAACTGTTGTAGCAGCATCTCAGAATCAACAGCAGCCATGACTGACCTAGTGTATCATGGGATGCAGCACTAAACTGAGTGGTCTAATAACAGCCACAAGCAAAAGGTGCTGAGACTAAGTAGCAGGGAGGGTGGAAGTATATTAGAATTAGTAAAGATAAAGCTGTGGTGAGAATAAGTACATTAACACCAGGTTCTTGGGGAAAGCAGAGAGTAGTAGTTGCAAGAAATATTGTGGACTGCAGTAACATAAATTTAGATCTGATGTCATTTTGTTTTGTTCTTAACCTGTGGGTTCATATCTGAACCTCAGATATGACTCGGACACTTTTTTGTAGCATAGGATATGACTGTCAAGCTCCTCCATTACCCACAATGCCCCTATCCTCCAAATTACCTCAGATCTCATTTGCCGCACTTCTAGCAAGTGGAGTTTTTTCTCTTGTAGCTCCTTGTGGGTCGTGAGTAATTTAATTCAACTTTATTGTTAATTTCTAGCTTTTATTTGTAGCCTATCACCATTCCTTACCCTTCTACAAGCTTTATTATTATTTATGGCACCCTACAGTCTATCTGTAACATGTCCATGAGGCTAATCTCACATGTGCCAGAGCGTACCTCAAGGGTGGCTGGTTCAGATATTGCTATAAGGCACCATGCCTGGATGCGGCTCTGACTTTGTGGAGCCTTTCAAGGCATCCTTCATGAGTGTGTCTTTTGATGGATCATCGTTTGGGCCCACTGTTAGACACTCTTCCATAGTGAGGAGGATGGAAAACCTTGTCTGCCATCAGAATCTGTTTTTCTACAAAGACTGTTCTCCAGGAACCAGCGTGGTGGTAAAACATTGTGGTTCAAAAAGTCTCATGGTCCTTTTCTGGAATCACAGGGAGATTTTTTGTCCAGAGTCAGAGGAAGAAATAACTATAATGGTAGACTCTGCCTTCTTGGCAGAGGGGCTACACAGAATCAAGGATCATGAGACTCCTCCTTAGATAGGTCCTCAGTGCTCCTGAGAAGCTGCCTGACTGTCTCTCTCTGGAGGCAATCAAGGGGAACTTATCCTTGCACCCAGATGCCTGGTTAGCCATCACAAACAATTGTTGGATGCAAAGGATCATATCCAGAGGATATTGCATTCCATTTTTCCAAAGACCTAAATCGAAGAAAAATCTCCCCGATGTTCCACCCAATCAGAGGGAGGAAACAGCATAACAAATAGAAAAGCTGCTAGAAAAATAGAGTCATCCAGGAGGACCCACCAGACCAAGTTAGATCTGGAATTTACACAAGGTTCTTTTTAGTGCCGAAGAAGACAGGAGACCTAAGGCCAATCTTGAACCTAATTTTACTAAACAAATCAGTAGACATTGTGAAGTTCCAGATGGTCACGGTTCAGTCCATTCTACCTCTATTACGAAAGGATGACTGGATGTGTTCCATTGACCTTTAGGATGTGTGCTATCAGATCAAAATGAACAGGTGGTCCAGAAAGTTTCTCCTCTTCTGTCGGGGGATCAGTCGTTATCAGTTCAGAGTACTGTCCTTTGGTCTCATCACAGCCCTCAGAGTATTTATCAAATGCATGGCAGTAGTAGCAACTCACTTGAGACTGCATGGATTCAACGTGTTTCCTTATCTAGATAACCGGCTCCTGACCATCTACTATTGCAAGCCAGGGACTAGCCACTACATCTGGCTCCTACCTTGGCCATCATGATCAACATGCAGAAATCTCAGCTACAACCCATACAGTTGATAGACTTTATAGGAACACTTCTACTCACAGCCAATTGTTTAGCCTTCCTACCTCCAGAAAGAATTTCCACTTTAAGATCGCATATCAGACAAATTCTAGCCATTCCAATACCCCCAGCAAATCTCGATTCCAACTGCATGCTTACATATGAGTACTTCAATGGACTTTGGTGGTCCAATGGTCCTTACACTCCTACTCAATGAATGACTCCATCAGGTTGTCCCAAATGTGCAGACTCACTTCTATGATGGCTCCACTCGAAAGAAGTCGAGTAAGGATGACCCTTTGTTCTTCCTCTCCCCAATGCCACACTGACCACGGAAGCTTCCCAGCTTGGGTGGGCATTACCTGTATTGGATGGTCCAAGTCACTTGGATGACTCGAGACTAGTTTACATATATGTCCCAGAGAGGAGAGTGGTGCTCCTAGCGTTGCAGGCATTTCTGGTGGACAGGCTCCACAAAGTTATTCTGATGCCTCATGAGTGGTCTCTAAATCATTTCAGTGGCAAACATGATTTTCCACAAGTGGGGTCAGCCTTGCTGTGATCGCTTTGCTTTGCCCCTCAACAACAAATGCAGCAGGTTCTTTGCTCTGATCCCCAACTGATGCTCTAGTGCATGTTTGGCCTTCCTGTCTTCTTTCTGCCTACCCCTCATACCCAAACTTCTTCAGAAAGCTCAGAGGTTGAAGAGTAAAGTGATCCTCATTGCTTTCTTTTGGCCTCGACAGATTTAGTTCCCCTTTCTTTGGTCTTGAGTATTATGCTCTCTGTGGATGCTGGAACCACATCCAGATCTTCTGTTTCACCCATCAGGGCAGATTCACCCAGATCTTCCAGGAATGAGATTGACCACATGGTTTCTCCAATTCCAATGATGGCTAGAAATACCAGGCTTTCCTCACTGGTTCAAAGGATTTTAATATCCTCTCACAAAACCTCTATTAGAAAGATTTATCTATACGGGCTCGCCAAAAACATTTGGATTCTTTTACAGCCCTTATTCCTGCAGTTTTTGATTTTCTTGCTTCAATCTTCGAAAGTGGAGCAAGTTTTTCTATTATTAAGGTGCAACTGGCAGCCATCACAAATTATCACATTGGGGGCAATTCATCTCTGGCTTCATCTAAATTGTGTAAGACTTTTCTCAGGGGTACCTTTTTACTTACCCTACTCCTCCTTGGGACTTGATCATGATGTTACAAACTCTTGTCTTATCTTCTTTCGAATCTTCAGCCAAGATAGACTTGAAGTTTCTGTCCTGGAAAACTGGATTTTTATTGGCCATCATGTCAGCTAAGAGGTTATCTGAACTACAAACTTTATCAGTGTAACCCCCCCCCATTTGATTTTTCATAAAGGTAGAGTGACCTTGCATACTAATCCTTCCTTTTTGCCTAACATTGCCTCCAAAACAATATCAATCAGGTCACTGATCTGCCAGTTTTCCCCAATTTCCAGAACAGGGGTGTGTACACTTCAGTTGTTAGATGTGCATAATCAGCTGAGTTTCTATTTGGACAGGACACAATCTTTTCAATAAAACTGTTTTTGTTTCCTTCTCCAATTGTAGAAAGGGAAGGCCAGTGACCAAACTCACTTTGTCTGTATGGATCACAGACTGCATTTCTCATGTGTATTCTGCTAAAGGAATACCATTACCTGGTCATGTTAAAACTCATTCTACTAGATCCATGTCTACATCTCAAGCTTTCTGGTCTAGAGTTCCAATAGTGGGCATTTGTGCAGCTGCTATTTGGTTGAACTCGCATACCTTTGTCACACATTACAAGTTAGATATTGTGTCTAGAGGAAGAGCTGCCTTTTGCTCCACAGTGCTTTGGAATATCTTTCCATGAGGGCCATCCAGGGTTTCTGTAGCTGGAGACTGTCCCACAAGCTGAGGTTTGAATGAAAATGACATCAGTAAATAAGTTATGTACTTAGCATAATGTTCCATCTGTGTTGTTTATTTTCATTCTTCCTCAGCCTCCCTCCCCTCCATCTCCCTGTCCCTTCTGGGAAGACTTGCGGAGGTGTTCTAGGAACTGCTGTTCCTTTTGAGCTCCTGGTTCTATCTGCTTTCTATCTTCTGATAGTTCACTTTCCATCCTTTATGTATTGTTTATATAGCTGCAGCACACTCATTCTGAGGTAATTTGGAGGATGGGCATTATGGATAAGGGAGGAGCTAGTGAGTAAGATCCTAATCTATAAAAAAAAAGCAGCCAAGTCAGATCCGAACCTGCAGGTTGATAAAAAATGAAAATGGACAACACAGATGGAACATTATGGTAAGTACATAACTTCTTTTTAGGTTTCTTTTTTCATCATGAAAGCTACTTCCTTCCTGGCATGATTGTACCTGTTGATCAAAGACAACCCCACAAACATGTGCAGCAGGTAATACAAGGGCTTCTTTCACCTTGGATTTCCACTAGTGGGATCCAAGGTTACTGCTAGGGTAAGCAGCAACCACCTTTCAGCCCCCACTTCAGCTAATGCAATCTAAGGTGTAATCTGTTTTGTGATTGTGAAGGACTTGGCATACAGAGAAGGAAAAATCTTAGTGAGCATGTTTCATTTTAAGTATGCCTTCATCTTAAGATTCCAGAGTGTGTTTCAGTTTTTCTCATTTTTCATATTTCCTGGCAATGATGAAAAATGCTAGCATAGCAAAATGTAGAACGTTCTCGTGCCTAATATGCAAAGTCATAAACAGAGTCATGAGATCTTAGAAGAATTAATGCTGCAGTGTTTATTTTTAATTAGTCAGTGGTTGTTCTGTGGTTGTTACAATAATGTTGCTTTTAATCAGAAAAGGTATAAAGAATGTATGATTCTAATGTTTTGGGAGACAGGACCTTGATTTCCTTGTCTTCCATGTACCTGCCTTCCTTTGTAATGGAAATTGTCTGCTAACCTGTGTAGTGTGAAAGTTATTTGGTACCTTAACAGTTTGGTGCTGCATATTTGGATTTCTGAGCTTGTTGTGGGTTGCTGAATTAGAGATTGCCACTGTGCCCATTGTGACAGGTGTTCTGTCTGGCGTACCAATCTAAAATTTCTTCACTATCAGCAGAATTTAAGGTTTCTAGAGGTAGGCTTTACTAATCTCTCCATTAGATTTAATTCTATATGTGTGTGTAAATTGTGTGCATCTGGGAAATTCTATGATTATTATGATTAGTTACACTAACGGCATGAGGTTTATTTTGTTGTGTGCTAGTGTTTTCTAATCGATAAAATACAAGGACAGAGTATAATTTTAAAGTGTGATTGGTTCTTTAATCAAATATAAAGAAAAGGAACAGAAGAGTCCTTCATCAAAGAATAGGTGAATTTATAATTGTAGTCTCATTTCTATCCCTTTGAGAACAGGTTTTTAAAATGGATGCCAGTGCAAGTGTTTTATAAGCGCTAGAGCATGGGACTTCAGGCAAGTACATGTTAACTATGGAAGAAACTGCTGTAGCAACTTGGTAAAATGGTCTGAGCTCTCTAAAATGATAGCGCTTTCCGTTTTGCAGAAAAGGATATTTTAATAAAAATTTAAAAAATAAATTCAAATGAAAATGTAATAAGGTACTGTCAAAGGAAAAATAAACTTCAAAAAGATCAATACACGGCAGTTTCAGGTTAAGGCACTTTAATCTTGCAGCAAGGAGACAAAAACGTGCTAATACAGAGTTTGTCTAACTAAAATCAGGAAGTAAGATCATCTTTATACATTTTCTAACAGGACATTGCCTACCAAGCTGACGTAACAGATCACAAGTTCTAACATCATTACTTCATAGCAGCTGTTTGTCCATGATTTTCTGCTTGCACTATCAAATTTATGAAAAACTTCCTAAGAAAAACAATGTGGCCTTGAAGACCACTGGTTAGATACAACTTCCCACTATGTTATGTTACCATTCAAGGTACTATAGCTAATTTGAGCACAAAGCAAGTACAGATTCTTGAAGCAATCTTTTGTTTCATGTATCTCTTCTTTTCCGCAGCTGTGCATGTTCTCATAACACGAACAGAGCTGATTGTTCATATTCAATCACATTATAGAAAACAGTATTGTTCTATTCATTTTATTTATTTATTTTATTTTACATTTGTTGACCGGGAAAAAATCAGACTGGATACATGTCCATTTTCAGTGGAGGCCCGGGGAGAAAAGCTCCACATTTAAGTTAGTTTATATACAAGAGATTAAGATGGCACATAGCAATACAATCGGTTATGATCCAAATCTGGAGAGGAGCAAAATCAGTTAATAAAGTCATACATTGGTTATACTAAGTACAAAGAGAATGAATATGGAGCATAACAATACACTTGATTATATAAAACACGAGAGGACCACAAAATCAGGTCATATAGTCAGACAGTGCAAAAGCAGTACAGAAAGTTAACATTTTTCGATTGGCCCGTTGAAGAGGTAAAAGGAAAAAAGGTGCTTGGATGAAGAGATAGGAGGAAGTAGAGAACCCTCAGGAGAAGGTAGGGAGGAGAGAAATATTTAAGACAGCTATATAGAAGGGGGTTTAGTCTGGATGTGAGCATTGGCATAGCCAGTGGGACTTGAAATACTGGAATAGACTTTTCTTAAAGTTGTGTAAGGAGGTGATGGTGGTGATACTAGATGGAAGGGTGTTCCATATTTTGGCAGTGACATTGGTGAATATAGCATCCCCCCTGAGTTATTGGATTTTACTTTTTGAATAAGGGGTAAGTTAGAGGAACGTAGTCTGTTTAGATTAGTATATGGTATGCCTAGGTTATTTAGTGCTGGAGTTTTATCCGGATATTTTAGTATTTTAAATGCTTCAATGAGTTGGGATTGTTGTAGGAGGTTTGGAAGTTCTATCCAACCCAGGTGTTTTAGGTTTTTACAGTGGTGGGTTCTATATGGCATACCTGTAGCAAATCTGGCTATGTGATTATTAGAACATGAGAGTTTATTCAGCTCGGTTCTATTAAGCTTGTTGAGCACAGGGGATGCACAGAGATGTGTAGAGAGCAAGTGCGTGCGCGCAATGGTCACTTTTGTTATGGGAGTGAGAAAGGATTTGATTCTATATAGTGATCCTAATTTCTTATTCACGGTTTTAATGGTGAGATTAATATGGGTATTAAACTTGAGTTTATTATCAATGGTCACACCTAATAGTTTGGTATGGGGATCTGGAGTAATAATTGTCCCGTTGTTTGATTCATACACTATTCATTAATTTTCCTGACCTAGCAGATAATCACCTGCTTCTCAGTACATTTCCAAAAGGCATAATATGAATTTTGCTGTGCTAGCAAATTCTAGGTCAGGGTGCATCTTGCAATTTCAGAAAGCATACTGCAGTTTGAAAAAGCATCTTATAATTTCATACAGAATTAAGCTGTACATAAAATAGAATGAAATGTGTTAACTCTTTTAGCTTCTAATAAGCACTAAACATACATATTAATACATAATTATCTGACATTTCCCCCCTGTTAATACCTTTTATTCTATTTTCAAAAGCATAAACAGTTTGCTTCTTCTCCTAACCTCTTCCATTTCAGATTTGCAGTTAAGAGGGTCATTTAGTTTAGACTTATGAAAGCATTTCACTTTTCAACAACTCTTCAATTTCAGTACTTTGATACAAAGTCTCGGAAACTGACATGTCTGTAAAATCTTTGATTAACTTTTTCATGCAGGGAATGCCACAACAGATGCATGCTCCTAATAGGAGTAATCCCACACAAATGGCAATCAGGATGTTCATTAGGATGGAACCCCACCCCCCCAAACAAATTCTGGAAAAAGTCTGTCAGAGGGTTTGGGCCTGGTTTGGTCATGGTCGACACATGCTGAATCACCTCTAGATGGTCGTTTATCTCATGCTGGTTGTCAGGAATATACGAACAGCATTCTTCTTTGATTAAAGCGCACGTACCACCTCTCGCCGCTAGGCTGAAGTTGAGAGCCATGCGGTTTTGAAGCACCACAGTTCTCATAGCGTTTGGTTCATCAGTCATTAATTTGAGAGCAGAAAAAGTTGCATTGCTCATAACTTCGAGAAGTTTGGACAGTTTTCTCAGCTCCCAAATTGATTTTACTGTGCCATATGCAGGGGCTATGCCTGCCCATGATATAATAGTGTCACTCAAGTCCATGTGTGTCAGTTTATCTTTGTTCCTCATGGAATTATGGTTTCTCCATCCTGCTTCGATTCGTCCCACTGGATTCTCAGGTCTCTTGATTGGATTTCCAGGTTTACTGTTGACCTCTCTGACGTTTCGAATTTTCCCTCGAGGCAAAGCTGCAGTGTGTCATATGGCCGGAACCAGGTAACCCAAAAAACAACTGCCGGACCAATTCTCAGTTAGCCATTTGTATGCCTTTTTCCCACAAACAAAATAACAATTCTCTACTTTAGTATTGATATATGCTTGCCCTGCATGAAACATTTTCTTATCAATGATAGAAAGTTGCTTCAAAAGAACAGGATTATGCTGTATTTCACTAACAGTTTTTTGCATTTTCTCAAGATGTGAGTCATAGTTTGTATCACAAATAGTTTCTGCCTTATTAGCCTTGATATAACATTTATAAGAAACAGTCACATTGCCATTGCTCTAACCCACCTGAATAGTGTCATTTTTATAAAAACATACAATTCCTTTTTGTGTAACAGGTAGGTACAATGCTATTTTGTCTTGTGATGTTACAGGTGTAGTATCAAAAATCAAATTTTCCCAGGTCTCATTGACCCCTAGGGGACAGCAGTCATTAATAATCCCCCATATGCTGTTGGTATAGCTGTGCAAATCCAGCAGTTCGAAACATTAAAAGTTTCAGCATACACATATTTAATTACTTGGTAAGTGTTAAAGTTTGGATGCCAGTCTATGAGTAACGCATCACGTTTGCTCAGTTCAACTCGTGTGGCTAAAAAAAGGAAAGGCCACAGCAAAAAGATTATTGTTACTAGTATAGCTAACAGGATGATCATGCAATTTTTCTGAGGTTGTTCTGCATCCCTGTTTACTCTATACCTGGTCATTTTGTTCTCGTTGTATAACAGTAACAAGGTTTTTGTCCAGTTCAAAGTTCTTGACCAGTTTGCAGTGCGTCAAATGGATCCAGAACACACATTCAGCTATCTTGACCGCAGTGGGTGTTGCCAGCAAAACTTGAAATGGTCTTTCCCACTTCGGAGAACTCCAATTTCTTTTCTTCATAACCTTCACCCAGATCCATGACCCTGGTTGTACTACTGCTTCCGATGGTCTGGTCTGTTCTTTATCTGAAACAGAATTTAACTGCAGAAGTTGTTTGTTATTCAGAAGTTTCCTCATATACTCTGCAAGTGAACTGTTGGCCTCCTGGTCTGCAGGCATGAGAGGTTTCCACTGAGGTATATAATATGCCCTCCCAAACAGTATTTCAAAAGGAGTTAACCCCTTTGCATTTGGAACAGTTCTCATGCTCAACAGTGCCAGAGGCAGACAGTGCACCCAGTTCTTCTGTGTCTCACTAATCAATTTCCTAAGCTTATTTTTCAGAACCCCATTATGCCTCTCTACTAATCCTGCAGATTGGGGGTGGTATGCACAATGTTTTTTCAAGGAAATCCCGAAATAACGGCTCAGTTGTTGTATGGTTTGATTTACAAAGTGTGTGTCATTGTCACTATAGATCTTTTCCGGTATGCCAAATCTAGAAATAATTTCTTTAACGAGGACTTTTGCAACAGTAGCTGCATCTGAATTTTTGGTCAGAAAAGCTTCCACCCATTTGCAAAACATATCTATAATGACAAGACAGTACTTTTTATTTTCGCATTTGTTTAGTTCTATGAAATCCATACAGATAGTATGGAACGGGTACGGTGGTGTAGGGAAACTCCCTTGTTTAGGCTTCAGTGCCCCCTATGCATGATGCCTGTTACAAACATGGCATGCTGCACAAAAATTTTTTGTGTAGTTTGTAAATCCATACGTTGTAAACACTTGATTCACTAACTGTACCATCCCCCCTGTTGAGACATGGCACTGCCCATGGCTCCACAAAGCTGCATAACTAAAGAAGTTAGACGGCAAAATTGGTTTTCTTTCTTTGGAGATGTACAGCCCTTTCTCAAGAATTGCTCCTCGTTTTATCCATTTCTGTTTTTCTACATTTGTAGTAAGTGTCTGCATTGTTTTTAACGTTTCTAAATCTAAAATCTCAGAAGGTTGTAATTCCTCACTCAAAAGAAATACTTCTGAAGCTGAAGCTGCCTGTTTTGCAGCTGTATCAGCTCTCACATTACCTTTTGAAATCCTGTCCTGTTGCTTGGTATGAGCTACGCATTTACAAATAGCTACTTTCTGAGGTAACTGAATAGATTCTAACAAATCTAAAATAAATTGCGCATGATTAATCGGTTTGCCAGTAGATGTTATCATTCCTCTATTTTTCCACTGCTGCGCAAAAACATGTACAGTAGAAAAAGTGTATTGACTGTCAGTAAAAATGTTCACACATTTACCCTTTGCCAAGGTACATGCCCTTGTCAAAGCAATCAGTTCTACTGCTTGTGCAGATAAGTTGTGTGGTAAAGACTTTGCTTCTAAAATCTCAGTATCAGAAACTACTGCATACCCTACTAGATTCTGTCCTGTAGGACCCTTTTTGCATGAGCCGTCCACATAGTATGTCACCTCGGCATCATCCAAGGGAACATACATGAGATCTTTTCTAGGCAGTGTCTTTTGCTCAATCTCCTGCAGGCAGCAGTGTGGTTTACCATCTGCAGGGGTTGGGAGCAAGGTTGACGGATTCAAAGTTGTGCATCGTTCAATTGTCATATGAGGTTAGCTCAACAGTATAGTCATGCAGGAAAGATGTCTAGCAGGAGAAAGATATGCTACTTTTTCTTGCAGTAAAATAATCGAGACTGCATGAGGCACACTCAATGTGAGAGGGTGGAATAACACTACTGAGGCTGAAGCCTGTACTGCCATTGCAGCTGCGACTACTGCTTGTACACAGTGAAGCAAGGATCGTGCCACTGGGTCTAGCTGTGATGAATAGTAAGCTATGGGGCGTTGTTTGTCCCCATGTTGCTGTGTTAACACTGATGTCATATAGCCTTGCTTACAGTCTACAGTTTGGAAAAATCGTTTATGATAGTTCGGCAATCCTAAAACTAATGAGGATGCTATCAGTTGTTTCAATTTGTAGAAAGCTGATTCTGCTTCTGGTGTCCATTGTAATGAATCTTGTGCTGCCATAGGCTTCTTGTATATTAAGTTGGTCAGTGGAGCAGACTCCAAGGCATAGTTTGGAATCCAACTCCGACAAAAATTGGTCGTACCTAGGAAGGACATCATTTCCTTCTTGGTAGTCAGTTTCAGTGCTTGTAAGATTGTTATTTTCCTGTCTTCATCTAATATTCTGCCTTCTTTGGATATTACATATCCCAGGTATTTAACCTGTTTTTTCCAAAGCTGCAGTTTGTTTTTGTTTACTTTGTGTCCTTGAGTGGCTAGAAATTGTAATAATGCTATGGTATCTTCTCTACATTCTTGCTGGGTGGGGGCTGCCAGCAGAATGTCATCTACATAAAGTAAAATCTGGCTGCCTTTCGGTGGGATAAATCCCGCCAAGTTACTTGCCGTTTCCTGTGCGAATATTGTTGGGCTCTCACAATATCCCTGTGGTAGTCGCGTGTATGTATACCTTTTTCCCTGAAATGTAAATGCAAACCAATGTTGGCTGTCAGGGTGTATCGGTATCGTGAAAAACACATTACTAATATCTTCCACAGAAAAATACTTCTGTTGAGGCTTTAAATCATTCAATAGGGTGTGTGGATCTGGCACCATAGGTGCTCTAGGTATTACTGCATCATTTACAGCTTGTAAATCTTGGACCATACGCCATTCTCCATTTGCCTTCCTAACAGGAAATAAGGGTGTATTACATGGCAAATCGGGAGATTCTATCAATACTCCTTCCTTAAGTAAGGCTGCTATTATACGTTTGATTCCTACTTCTGCATCCTTTCTTAAGGGATACTGTCTATTTTGAGGTGTAAATGCTGACTTTGGCATGATAGTAACTGGTCCTGCTGTACGAATAAGTCCTACATCTGATTTCCCTGTTGACCAGAGAGTCCCTGGTATGCCTCGTAAGGCTTTTTCTTCTTCCTCTAGTAAGAGTGCTACTCAGCTGTCCTCACTTGCCTGCAAGTGCACAGCTGGGTGTGTCTGTGTTATCCAATTCAACTTCTGCTTTTGTACTCCCTGTTCTGACAGTTCTAATTCTGTCTATTTTTCCCACCTTGTGACTTTTTCTCCTAGGTCTGCCCACTTCACATTCTTGTCTTTAGTTAAACTAACATGTGGTAATCAATTAGATTTATAAAGTGCTAGGAATTCCTGGGGCAATGAACAGCTATCTACACTGTTCCCTTCTGTGTCCCAGTACAGATTACGCAATACTAATCTGTTAGCATGGTTTCTAAACAGTTCTTGCTCATATTCTTTATCAGGTCCTGGTGTGCTACAGTAATATAGAGTACAATGCAACAAATGCTGTTTATCAGTGTCAAGGGAGGGGGATTTACTGATGGCTACGTTCAACAGTTCTTCGGTTACTGCCCCTGGACCAGTCGTAACTAAGTCCTGGCTGTACCAATAAAATGTTTCACCCTCCGGTCGCACCACAAAAGTATCCATTTGTTGCTGTGCTTTCATACCCTGCATAGTTGGAACTACTGCAATGCCAAATATCTGCATAAGGTCTCTGCCCAAAAGATTTACTGGGCATTTTGCAGAAACAACAATTTTGCTCTTTTGGGTCATCCCTGAAACAGGGTCAGTTATTGCTATGCTGTGGGAGAGTGGCTTCCGATACAGCTGTCCATTAGCTGCTTTTACTAATATATAATCGAGTGATTCTGAATTTTCTGGTAGTTTGGAAGGATGTATCAGGGTCCGTGAAGCCCCTGAGTCACACAGGAATTTAACTTCCCTCCCCTCTACCAGAAGTGTAACTTCTGGTTTTGTGTCTGCTAAATAGAGCTCTAGGCTCAATAATGCCAAGTCTAAAATTTAATTTTCTTCACCATCGGTGATTTCTTGTACTTCCTCTATTTCTTCTATCACATTCTCTACTCCTTCTATCACATTTGCATTTGTCTTTTCCAGGTTATTCCCTTCTAGTGATTCTTGACTATCATATAGTCAGTCCTCACCCTCCTTATCTTCCGTGGCTACCTTTTTGTTTTGCCTGCAATCCCTTGCCAAATGTCCCTTTTTCCCGCATTTAAAACATTCACCCCTCTTCTTTCTCTCTTCAAACTCCTCTGATTGCTTATCAGATTGTTTGTTTCCCTGGGTATTTTTCTTACCCTTCTTCCCGGACTGTACTACAAAGTCTTCTGCTCCGTCTTCTACTGCGAATACTTGAGTTTTCTTTTTCTTTTTGCTATTAAAATGCCTTTCGGCATGTCTCGCATATTCAAGTAATGACTGTAATATACTTATACGGTGATCTACCATGTGCTTTGTAATGAAACTACTTATGGGTGAAATACTACCCTTCAAAAATGCATTCTTTAGTTGTTGCTCATATGGGGAATCATGTGTTTGGTCTTCAGGTACCTGCATTCCACAATGGTTATTAAAACACTCTAATAATCTAGCATAATATCTATCA
Source organism: Protopterus annectens (assembly GCF_019279795.1). Taxonomy (NCBI): domain Eukaryota; kingdom Metazoa; phylum Chordata; order Ceratodontiformes; family Protopteridae; genus Protopterus; species Protopterus annectens. The sequence goes on from NC_056739.1 coordinate 1,548,621,074, forward strand.
ACAGTTTCACCTTCCCATTAATGCAAGTCCAGTCAGCCCTAGGCTTCCATTTCTCAGAGATTCGGTCTGTCAGACCTTTCACTCTGTTATCCAGCTCTGCGTTGCTATGTGGGAGTGGCTTATGTTCTGCGTCACGGGGATTCCAGTTGCCACTGATCATGTGCCAATCTAGACCTACAATTTGTCTGACTACTTTCTCTACTTCTTCTCCATTTAAATGGTAACTTAACCTCATGCCCTGTAAGTCTTCTAAGAATTTTCTAAAATTAACTTTCGGATGGGGAATTCCCTCTCTGGCTTTCCGGATGTCTTCCGGTGTCCACGGTCTATATACTAGAAGAGTTGGGTCCTGCCCTGCCTGTTCTGCCTGTGGATTTGGTACTTCTATGATTGGACATATCTCTTCTTCACTCATAGCTCGTGAATTTTTATTTATTTCATATAATTCAATATCCCCTCTTAAGTTATGTGTTCAAGACCTAGTCTCGGCAGGATCTCTGACAAACGGTTTTGATTTTGCAGGGACAGTTGGGTATAGCGGAGGTGGATCAGCTTCTCCACTCACTTCATATTCTGGTAAGGGAAGTGGAGCGGGCAGAGGGTCCAATGCTATTACTAGGTTATTGTCTTCTTTGTCTAAAAACATTGCTTTTGAATTCTTAATCTTTTGTTCCCTGCGGTTTGCTTCCTCAAGCCACCTGTGTGCCTGGGGAATGCCTAATTGGCGTTGCTTTTTCACCTCACCTTTTGTGTCTGTTTTAAGCTGTTTGACAAGCTTGATAAGTGAAGGTTTGTCTAATTTGCCATCAAATTTGTATTTATTAACCCATTTTGTATAGTACCTAACATTATCGGCACGTTGTAATTGCATATATTTCGCATCTTCGGTTAATGGCAGATCTCGGGATCTTTTTGTGCACTTATTTCCCATGTTGTCTTAATTTAGTTAGAAATTGTTACGTAACCCTTCTTATCATGTGGTACCACGATTTCTTTTTTCACAGTTTATCTAGAATAACTGCCTACCTATTCTATCTATGACAAGACAGCAATCTTTTTTGTCCCTGATTTATAAAAAAATCTCCCTGACAAAAACAAATACTGTAACAAGTCCCTGATCTGAAACAGAGAAAAGGTAAATTCCTCCTTACCTGAGCCTCCGTGATTGACCGTCTCACTGATGGAACCATTGACTCGTCCTCCAATCGTAGATCAGAAACAGTGGCTGGCCTCTTTTGAACGACAATTCAGTTGGAGGTCTTTCAGAGCAGAAGAACCGATGTGGCCTCTTCCCTGTATGGTTTCATGCCACTGGGCCCATCTGACCTGAGCTAGAGCGAGAGTTTCCAGTCCGAAGGACCAATCTGTCAAAGGAAAAATAAACTTCAAAAAGATCAATACACAGCAGGTTCAGGTTAAGGCACTTTAATCTTGCAGCAAGGAGACAAAAACGTGCTAATACAGAGTTTGTCTAACTAAAATCAGGAAGTAAGATCATCTTTATACATTTTCTAACAAGACATTGCCTACCAATCTGACGTAACAGATCACAAGTTCTAACATCATTACTTCATAGCAGCTGTTTGTTCATGATTTTCTGCTTGCACTATCAATTTTATAAAAAACTTCCTAAGAAAAACAACGTGGCCTTGATGACCACTGGTAGATACAACTTCCCACTATGTTATGTTACCATTCAAGGTACTATAGCTAATTCGAGCACAAAGCAAGTACAGATTCTTCAAGCAATCTTTTGTTTCATGTATCTCTTCTTTTCCGCAGCTGTGCATGTTCTCATAACACGAACAGAGCTGATTGTTCATATTCAGTCACATTATAGAAAACAGTATTGTTCTATTCATACACTATTCATTCATTTTCCTGACCTAGCAGATAATCACCTGCTTCTCAGTACATTTCCAAAAGGCATAATATGAATTTTGCTGTGCTAGCAAATACTAGGTCAGGGTGCATCTTGTAATTTCAGAAAGCATACTGCAGTTTGAAAAAGCATCTTATAATTTCATACAGAATTAAGCTGTACATAAAATAGAATGAAATATGTTAACTCTTTTAGCTTCTAATAAGCACTAAACATATATATTAATACATATTTTTCTGACAGGTACCATCCTCTTATTTGTTATCCTTTAATGACTGATAAGAAGCTAAATAAGGAAAATTAACCTGTAATTAGAAATTTGAAATATAACTTGACTAGATTACATTCACAGCTACAGGCAGCTAATAGAACAGTAAACCCATTACCAAAAATGTGCAGATGAAAAATGCCATTCCAGGGGCACGTATCCATTAAGACTAATAGAAATTATAAGTTGCATGGCCAGAATCATCAGATGGTGACTGGGCTCTATTCCCTTCTGTACCCCTTTCACTTTATGACCCACCTGTGCCTCAAGAAGCTGCTAGTTCTCCCCCTCTTAGAGGGCTGGTGGAGGTAAATGTTGCACTTCCCCTGATATAGCCAAAGTTACTTCCAGCACTTGTAATCATCCCTCTGGGTTGGTTTATAACTTTAGATTGCATCACCAGTGACCCTCAATATCTAACATAAAACTTTCAGATCAAATATTAATGTGAATAGATAATTAAGGAATACAAATGTATCATAAACATAAATGGAGAACTAGTGCTAAGTATGTGAGAACACTAAAAAGATATACTAATAAAAGTTCTTCTCCAAAATTTAGCACTCATAAAAAGGTTAGGAAAATCATTACCCAGTTTCTGATCATTATTGATGGGAAGGAATATCAGTGGACACCCCTGCAATAAAATACAGATGAAACAGATTTGATTCTTACACTAGTTTTGATGCATATCCTACACAAATGAATCCATTGTGAGAAGTACCAAATCTGGTACAGACACTAAAACTGCATAAGGATAGTATACCCATGGACTGCAGTAGATTTTCAAACCATTGTAGATTCTCTCCCTCTTATTCGGGCACATTCAGCTAAATATGCAAAGGTCTTAGAAGGACATGTACATTTACAACATCCAACTACTGGAGATTTGAAAACAGTATTTAAAGCCTCTGCACACCTTGATATCTTCAGGAAAAATATGGGAAAAATTGAATATAGGCAATAAAATCCCAAAAACACAGATGATAGATTTCTGGCTACCAGGAATAAGTTATTAAAAACCATTACCACAGCATGCCCCTAACCCTTAATTGTGCAAGACTCAAAGCTATTGTGCAAAAGGAAACAATCTATTGATGCATATTTGCAGTGCATGATAGATGTGTTTAAAGCCTTTTCTGGACATCTAGAACCTATTAGAAGGTGTGACAGCCAGTGTGTTGTCAGCATATTCGTAGAGGTTTTACCTTCCATACAATATAAATTTAAAAAGAAAAAGTGGAACAGACACTCCAAAATCAACTTCAACTAATTTAATGGAGTAAAACTACAGACTGAGCGCTTTCGTCTTACAAACAAAAATACTTCATCAGAGTAACAGTCTGCCATTAAAAAAATACAAACAATTCATCCAATCACATTTGAAATAGAAGAATAAATTGTGATGTCACTCAACTGCCAAGTGCAGTTTCTTAAAGAACCAGTCCTGAAATTTATAGGTATTACATAAACTAGATAATGAAGTACAGCTAAATCAATTACATACAATATTACATACACTGAAAGTTGTTTTGTCAATTTGTGTTAAAAAAAAAATCACACTAAAGTTGCTTTCATCTTAAAACACTAGAAAGAGAAACTGCTTCATTGATGTTTGGAGCAGCAGCTGCACTGAGTCTATATTACCATGTTAGTTCTTTGAACTCAAGTTGTGTGTCTAAATCTCCACTAAGGTTTGTCACTATTATCCTGTCTATAACAAAAACAACAATAATTTTTTTATATTTAGGGAAATTCAAAGTATGTCTAAACAAGGCATTAGTGGTTTTCTTTTTCTTTATTTCAGACATATGTTCACGGATCCTGTCCTTAAGTTTTCTGATCATCTTCCCTATATAAAAAGCGTCACAGGAGCTACAGGTAGCCAAGTATATTATGTGGGTAGTGTTGCAGTTGCATTTCTCTTGACATGGGATAGATAGTTCTGTTAAAATATTTATCTGCAATGTATGGACCCTCATTTATATATCTACACATTTTGCAGATCCTACATTTACTCAAGGAACCATTAGCCACCATTGATGTCATACCACCAGTTGGTAATTCTAACAGTGTCTTAATGTTCTTTCCTTGGAAAACACTATCACTGGGGCAGTTCCTAGGATCTTTTTTATCTAGTCAGAAAAAAACAATGCCCCAGTTCAACCTCACTATGTTAATATAACCAACATTTTCATTGCTGAATAGTACAGAAAAAATGGGGATAGAAGAGTAAACATGCCTTTGCTCCTCCTATCTACAGTTGTATCCCCCACATTATTTATAGTGATTGATTTAATCCTTAAAATAGGTGAAAATCTGCCGTTATGCTGGTGTGCTACCTCAGGTCAAATGTTTCTAAGTAAATAGGTAGGGTATCCACGTTTAGTGAACATTGCAATTAGTTGATATATGTCTTTTTCAAAAGTACTGTCATCAGAAATTAAATGGGAAAGCCTTATTGTTTGTCCTGTTACGACTAACTTCTTTTGTTGGAAAGGGTGGCAGTAGTCAAAATGGAGGTATGTGTTTGAAAATGTCTCCCTTCTATATACAGTGGAAACAAAACAAATAAAGTACATTAAGACTCTGTTAGAATTACCCACCAGTGGTATAAAATCAGTGGTGGACTAGTTCTTTAAGAAATTGCACTTGGAAGTTGAATGACATCACAGTTTATTATAGCAATAACCCACGCCTGGGTGTGGGTAATGCTAAATTTACCCACGGTTGGTGTGGTTTGTTCCCGAGGCCCGAGTCAAACAAAGCCAACCGTGGGTAAATTACCACCAGAAGTGGGTTATTGCTATTATACCATGACATTATTTAAGAAAAGAAACTATTATTTTTCTTAAATAATGGCATAGTATAATGCCTGTTTACTGCCCTTCCGCAGATGTCTGGCATCCGCGGCAGTTCTGATGTACTGGCGCCTGCGCAGTACATCAGAGTTGTGAGCAAAAGCTGAGAAAGCAAGATCTCCGCTTTTTTAGTTTTCGCTATGTTAAATGAGTTTAACATAGCGAGACAGTTTTAAAATAAGCAACGGAGATGTCCGTTGCTTATTTTACTGTCTCGCTATGTTAAACTCATTTAACATAGCGAACTAAAAGCAACGGAGATCTTGCTTTCTCCGTTGCTTTAAAACACCGTGTCGCTATGTTAAATGGGTTTAACATCGTGAGACAGCTTTAAAATAAGCAACGGAGATCTCCGTTGCTTATTTTAAAGCTGTCTCGCTATGTTAAACCCATTTAACATAGCGAGACGGTAAAATCCGAAGTTATACTAATGGAAAAATGTCCGGGCAACCGGACCTTTTTCCATTAGTATAACTCAATTTACAACGGGCACGCTGGCCAATCAGCGTGCACGTTTTGGGGGGGTCATGGTATAATATGTTTTTAAATGTGATTGGATGACATGCTTGTATTTAAATGTTTTTTTTAATGGCAGACTGTTACTTTGAAGTCTTTTTATTTTAAGATGAAAGTGCTCAGTCTGTGGTTTTAGTCCATTAAATTTGTTGAAGTGCTTTGAAATTTGGAGTATCTGTTCCACTTTTTGCATGTATTTTGTTATTACTTAGTTTTATGAAAGAAGTTTCTAAAAAGGTTTATTGAAACTGGCAAAGTTTGGACATTAATGAAATTGTGAATCAAGCACAACATTTAGCAGACAATATAGTTAGGGAAGAAAAGTAACCAAAAAAAAAAAACTGACATTCAGCACAACAGTTTGAAACTGACCCACGGGGTCAGGGAAGGGGGAGAGGTAAATTCAGATTTTTCCATACACAAGCCCCCAGACAATATCAGCAAAATTACTATCCCCCTTACGACCATACTCACCATAAGGCCAGCTGCATTTAAGCACTTGTTTTAATTGTGGTCATTGTGGACATTGGCAAAATGAGTGCCCACTGTCTGTACAGTAAACAAAATTCACTGAATGTTCAAAAACCACAGTAAGTTAAAATAAGTCTTCTTATATGAAATACCGCTTGGCAGCCACCAGTGTGGCAACAAAACCATTAGGACAGCAATAAGAACGAACCAGTTATTTCCCTTGGTACCCAATGACCAGGACAGTCCTTTGTAAATATTACAGTGCAAAGTTCATATCCCATTTCTCAGTAATACAGGAACTACTAGATCTATGATTACTGCAGAAAATCCTGAAAGTCTTATACTTTCTGAATAAACAATTCAGGGAGTTGGAATGTCTGAAGTCCCTTTATACTGTCCAGAAACAAAACTTGTTCCCTTTCAAATCAGTCTGCTAAATGCATGCTGTTCTTTTATTGTAGGAAATTCTGGGCCTTTAAATCTGTTAGGTAGAGATTATTATGTAAATTTAGATGCAACATTTTACGCCAGATGGTTTATTTCCAGATATTCCCAGTGAACCTTTAGGGTAGCATCGAAATAACACCTCTACAGATGAAGATGACCTGTTTGCTATTCTAACCTCAGAATGAGATGCATAAAATGCTGACTTACAGGAATTAAACGCAATCCCTCCAAAGCTCTGGACTACCTATAAATGAGGTAGGGCTCATAAAAGACACATAACCTGTACGTATAACACTGAAACCCTGTGAGGCCCTGTCTGTTGTGGTTTAATATATTTGTCGGTAGACGAGGAAAAAGGAATTGAACCTAATACATCTGCCTTGTTACAAGAAAGTAGCATTGTCCCAGCTCAAAGTCCCTGTAACACTCCTATTTTACCAGTTAAGAAATCAGGGAAAAATGCATATAGATTCGATCAAGATTTACAAGCAGTGAATGCAGTAGTAATAACAATTCTGGTAATCCCTAATCCTGCAACAGTAATGAAGTCTATTCCATCAGATGCCATAACCTTTTCAGTGAATTTTTTTTTTTATCCCTATACATCCAGACAGCCAATATCTGTTTGCATTTACACGCAGGACCAACAATATACCTGGACAACATTTACTGCAGGGATATATGGCATCACCTTATTTCTAGACAAAAAGGAAAAACAGACAAAATTAAAATTTCTTATGGTTGTACTCTAATTCGATATGTTGATGTTTTCGCTTTTAGCTTCAAAAAACCCAAGTGACTGCAAGCAGGATACTGTCTTCCTTCTGATAAAGTTACAGTTAGGATTTAAGGTTAATAAAAAAACAAGTAATCTCCGTGGTATCCCCAAAGTCTCAAAACAACCCACTAAAGTGTAGTGCATCTAAAAACAAAACAGTGTAAGAAAATTCTCTGTGTGGAAGATTTTCAGTCCATATATTTCTAGTTAATCACTGTATATTAATCAGATCAGACAATAGTAGTAGAAGTAGCGAACGTAAACTCGTCAAGTCAAAAAGTAATAATAGAAAATATATAATTCTACAGCATTACTAAGTATTCGAAAGTAATCCAAGCAAGGCAGGCAGTCTGTTTCCAGTCGAAAATCCTTTATTAAGAACACAGACAAGCGATCCAAGTAAAACAAAAATAGAGTAATAATTTCCTCACAAGCTTTCTAAATATATATATATACTTTTTATCAGGCATGGGAGTGGTTTATTGTGCTGTAAAACAAAGTGTTATTGGTACACATGTTAAATTCACATCCCTTCCCCCATCAGTGTGACATTCGAGCTGGTCCTGCCTAGCTAATAGCTGTCATAATAATATATAGCCCTAATGTACTTTAATGGTACATCTTATTTAACCAAATTATTAAGTAGATTATTAAGTCTGTGACTTTATACAAGGCAATATACTACATGGCTGGAAATATATCAACCTTAGTTCATTTTGTGATCAAAAATTATATATAAATATATACATATACGTTTTTCATGTAAAATCAGTTTCTATTTTCATAACCTATTGTTAACAAAGATCGCTTTCGTCCTTCTAGACTTCTTCAGGTCTGTGTACAAGAACCCTAAAAACCTATATAATTGTATAATTAATTAGTATTGTTATTACCATCATTTTGAATAAAGTGGAAAAAAAAGAGAACCAGAAAAAAATAAAATAAATAAATAAAACAAAAAAAAATATGTCTGATGATGGAACCAAAATATACACTTAAATTTCAAATGATTTAAATTGGTATTTAAAACCAATTTGTAGAAAAAAATAAAATAAAATACAATTAGTCATGTAAACAATGTGGCAATTTTGTAAGTTCCAGTGCACTTTTAATTGAACAGTAGTAGTTTAGTCCAGGCTTTCTAAAAGAGTTCAGCTTTAATTGCCACATGAGTTCATGTTTCTCCAGAATATTTGGGATGTCTCCTTCAAGATCACCCATGTCTATGCGATCCAGGATCTGGAACTTAAAACCTGTGTGTCTTTTATGAAGAGAAACGTGTTTGGCTAGTGCATTATTTTTACATCCAGAGCGGATTTCTGACAGATGACATGAAATCCTTCGCTTAAGTCTATTTACAGTCTTGCCCGCATAGAATGCATCACATTCCTTTCACTGTGCCCTGTAAATTACTTTTTTAGTGTTACAGTCACCCCCTGCACTGGTTTTAATGATCTTCTTTAAATAAGGGCAATAAAAACTATCACCTTGCTGTATAAATATACAAAATGTACAATTAGTTTCACATCTTTTAGTGCTTTTCTCACATGGTCTAGGTTTAAATTCAACAAAACTTCTAATATTCCTGGCCTTCCTATAAACAAATAATGGGGCTTCACCTAAGATGTTAATCAGAAAAGGGTTTCCTGTGACAATGTCCCAGTTTTCTTCAATAATATTTTTGATACTGTGATAATCCAAAGTGCATGTTAGGATACAGCTATTTTTGCATTTGTTATTCTCTGTGGGATTACTTAACATTTTTCTACTGGGGAGGTTTAGGGTTGCCAGTTGTTTGATTTTTGACCGGACTGTCCGGTTTTCTAACAAATTGTCCGATTACAAATTTAATTCAAAACCAGACACGTGAAGTCCAGGTTTTGAATGAGCCAAAATTTTTGTTTGACTCGTGTTGATAAAGTAAGGAAGAGTCTGTTGCTGCAGGTGAAAGCAAGACATTGATCATGGACTAAGGGTAGCCGAGACATACCACAGGGTAGCCTGCGGACCGGTGGTGGAGGACGGAGGGATCTTGCTTACTGTCCATGCATAGTTGTAAAAGCCAAAATAGGAGGGGCCTTTCATAGTAAAACTACACTTCCCAGAATACCACGTCCATGCGTCGTTTTTCAAGGCTTGATTCTGGTTGTCATATGACTTAGTTTGTAGCAGAATGGCGGAAGTAGTACCAGAGGGTAAGCACTGTTTCAGCGGATGTTTCTTATGTATTAGGCAGTAGTCAGTTAAAGCAAGAAATAATTTCGTAATCTGTAAATATAATGCAGTGAGCGTTGTACATCTGCATGTATATTTATTTTTAGTAACATGCCCCGGGATTCATGAACCTTGCGCCAGGCGCACGCATAGCGTAGGCATTACAACGCCAGATATGGCCGCCGAGCAATTCAGGTACGATCCAAATCCACGTGCACTACTGGCATGCGCCAGATTTGCGCCGCCTCTGGTGTAGGTATGTTAAACACCCCATGTGCGGTGTTGCACCATGCAAATGAAGGCATATAGCGATCCACGAAGTGGCGCAGGCGTAGCATAAGGGCACGGCAATGTAAACCAAAAAAAACGGTTTACATTTACCCAAACATGACATAGGAGTAACGGAAGGCTGTCAACGTCAGGTATCACACAGTTGCCAAATGCCAATGGCGAAAGACACAGAGAATGTCAAAAGAAAACATGCACAACACGTAAACAATGACATAAATGGTATGTCCACAGAAACACACAGCAGAACCCCAGGACATGTCCGCGGAAGGTGCTAAACAATGAAATAATATGACAATGTCATAAAAGAGCAGTGTAATACACATCAGCTTCAAAGACACAATACACCATGGTATGCATGGAAAGCCACATCCACGGTGCAAGGGTTGCCAAGGAGTCGCGGCAGTGTTCGGCGCGGTAACTATGAATTAGTAGTCAATGCCATGCAAATGAGGCAGATGATACTGAATCGCAAAACCCCCGCGCGTAAGGCTGGACCAAACGGCGCAGCGGTAATACACCGAGGAGTGGCTCAGAGGGAATACATGTCAACCGCAGAGGGGTGTGCCACTGTAGGAGGAAGTACATTGGAGCCCAGCAAACATGGGCTGTACATTGCACATCACAGCAGCAGGACCGGCGTGTGGGGAAATAGTTGAGCTGAGAGCACACAATGCGCGCAGAGATGCATATGCACGAGGATGACTACGTTCCCTTAACCCAGTCATGTGATGCCCGCCCCGTCAACAATAACGGATACAGGAAGGTGATGCTGAGAATATGAGGAAATGCGGAAGCAGTGAAATTGGAGTAGTAATGAGCAATCAACACCAATCAACCCACGAAGGCCAATTGGCGGCAGCTGACAACTCTGCATGCAGAAACCTGCAAAACGGGATAGGGGGGGCATATGAATGCAAAGAAAGTAGGGTAGGTAGCAGATTGCAAAGAGTGAAGAACCGACACAGCAGAGCCAAGTAGACAGGCAGCATAACGGCGGCAGACAAAACGCACGATATGCCATGTCCCAGAAACTACACATGACAGGGCTCTGCAGGATGCAAGCCAGGAAATAGTAGGCATAGCGTGCAGAAACAGTAAGGTAAGGTCGAAAGCTAATACAATGCAGGCAAGAGTAATGCAACACCAAAGGCAACAGTGCTGCAGTGCCAACGGTAAAACACGGAAGATAATCCACAGATACGGCCGCACAGACACACCCTATGACATCACCGGGTGTACAGCACAACAGTATAAAGTGTGAATGCACACAACACACAGCCGTGTATTCCCAAACGCCGCACTCTAGGTGTAAACACACGGGGAACTTTTAAAATGTACATGTTGGGTGCCGCCGTGGCCGTGATCCATCAGCATGTGTTAGAGACAGGCGGAGTTGTGGAGGAGGGTGCCAACAACTACCGTAGGCCTCAGAGGAGAAGGAGAGTGTTCAGACCAAGGGTAACCTACCAGGGGCTACAAGACCTGGAGATAGTAGAGTGTTACAGGGTGGATAGGGACACTCTACAGCAAATAGCGGAGCTGTGCCGGCCACGCCTGAGAACAAGAAACAACAGAGGGAGCCCATCCCAGTGGACACAAAGGTATGTGTAAGCTTGCGAATACTGGCCACAGGTACCTTTCAAAGGCCAACTGGGGATATAATGGGTATCTCACAGGCATCAGCATCCAGGGTACTACACCAGTTTCTGGATGCCATGTTACCACATGCCAATGAGCATATATACTTCCCCAGATCTCAGGAGGAGTTGGCTAGCAATATGCCACTTCCACCGTGTGGCACAATACCGGAGGTACTGGGTGCGATAGACTGTACGCACATACAAATCAAGTCACCACCTGGGGAGCAGGGTAGATGCTACATAAACCGCAAGGGATTCCCCTCCATCAATTGCCAGGTCATGTGCAATGCGCAGGGCATTATCATGGATGTGTGTGCTGGCAGCCCTGGAAGCTACCACGACTCCCATATCTGGCATGCCTCACAGCTGTATCAGGTATTCGCCACGGGGACATCACACAAGGCCACCTTGTGGGGATGCTGGCTATGCACTGGAGCCGTGGATGATGACTCCCATCAGAAATGCACACACACACATGCAAGAACGCCATAATGAGGCACACGCACAAACCAGAATAATCATAGGCGTGTGTTTGGGATGCTGAAATCACGGTTCCGGTGCTTGGATACATCCGGTGGAGCCCTGCAGTACTCTCCAGGCACATGTGCCCACATATTCATAGTATGTGCCATGCTACATAATATGATCCTGCGGAAGCAGCTGCTGCAGGGACATAATGGTGAAGGGCCACAAAGCCCACCACAACTGCCAAGGCCAGTACAGGCACAGAGGGTTCAGGACCATGAACACACTGTGCCAGCCCCAGTAGGCAGGCGGAGGCGTACCCAATATGCCTATGCCCTGGCAAAGAGGGAACGTATAGCACATACTCTGACAGCGTAGGCCCCATGGACTGACACCTCCCTACCTGCACACACAGTGAAATGGACGGCACACAAACATGGCCACCCGTAAAGTGTACCGTATGGGTGGCCCCATGTGTGACTCCAACATAGGCAGCACCCAAACACTGCACACCCAACAGCTAGCGGAGCATGGAACGCCAACACCTGAACCGTACGTGGGTCCTACAGCAGACGGCGTTGCTGTATGCTGCCATGTTCGCTGCAAGGTGTATACATATAGACATGTACATATGTGCATATACAGATATGGAGATAGATATAACCACACACATAGAAATATATGTACACATATACATATAAAGTACAACAGGTAAGACAGGGAATGAGAGGGATGCAAGGTGACAGAGAAGTAACACGCGATATCTGTACATAGTAAACATAGTGAACTACAACCTGAGCATCCGGGAGGTTTAACAGAACAGGAAACCGCCACCCATGGAAAGCTCAACATATCGAAATGCATAACCGCGAGTCGGGATGATCGCCAGGCCACAGTACAGTAACAGTACATGTGCGGGTAATACTATGATGATATGAGGGTGGAGGTAGACACTGCCGCCGGTGATGCGGGCCATGCAGGTACTGTGTGCAACCATCCCTGTGACTGCCGCAGTATGTGCACGTGTGCGGTGACGGTGCTGTGTGTTCCGCTGTGCGAGTGTAATGTGTGTGCCACTGTAAAATGTGTATGTTGGTGCCATGTGACAGGCGGAGTGGAACAACATGTGTAGGCATACAGTATAGGAACCACAGGCGTATGTACACCAGTACTCCCAAAGTAGTACTGAGAGCCCCTCCCTGGCTAGGCGTGTGGCGACGTATAATGATGCAAAGTGAAAATGTCCCAGAATGTACCACAGGAATATAGCCAACATGAAATGGAAAGGACGTATGTAGAAATCCTGACCGTATGTATGACACCGATATGCTAATTGCAAAATGATACGTCGGCAAAGTCACACAGCAATAGCTATGTACCGCGGAAATACGCATATGCTACCCCGGTACTGATCGTGGCCACATATCGGCCCGTAAACACCGCTGTGTGTTCTACAAGTGTCAAACAAGCAATCGCCACCTGAAGAGGTGGCAACCACTAGCAAATAGGCCGTCCAAAGTACAGGACCACAATGACTGTAAATATCCGGGACAGAATGACAATGGATAGTCGTCACATACAAACAACCGCAGATGTACCACCGATGTGACTGAGGAATACATGCAGGAAGCACACACGCAGGCGATACCAACACCACATGACAACAACACTACCTACACTCCCAGAACAACAGACAAGTAACTGCCAACTTCCCAGGCAGGGATGGAGCACACAGACAAGCATACCGTGTATGTAGAGATGCAAGGCCCACAACCCGTATCCGTCACCTACAACCTCCGATATTCCCCATCGCACATATCAAAGGGATACAAGCCGTAATAGCAGCACAAACATACAGGCAGTCAATGACAGCTGCATAACCGCAACATCTCGCGTGGGAAACACTATCAACAGCGGATGCATACTTGCATCCGTTGTTTAAAGGAATACAACAGCTATGTTACACATCCGAATGCAAGACGCCATCAACATACGCCGTCAGGACAGGGACACCCACATGTCGAACAGAATACCATACCCAACACACACAATCCACGGCTAACACCAGTGCGAAATGTACCTGGTGCCACACATAGTGGCTGCAGTTACACATAACATAACACAATACAGACCATCTCCACGAAGGTAGGGCAAATAACCAACGCCCAGGTGAGGAATGCAACCATGCCCTAGTTACGATGCGTAATGTACGAATGGAGTAGATGCACAGGTGATATGCGCACAAGTACACACTGAGGAACAGCCATTGGTGTGATGAACCCACATGTTGCAGGTAACGACGGATATAAGGATGACTCCCGGGATATTCAAACCGTATGCTCATACCGAACTACAACCTACAAGCGGATATAGTGAGAAAGCGCAATAGCGAGACACGTAGCAACGGAAGGAAACACATAAAGGTATGTAGAACCCATGATATGTAATGGTGTGTAACGCATGATGTGTATGTGAAGCTGCACTGTATGTGAGCGGTGTTTGTAAGTAAGGATACTTGTACATAATGCAGAGAGTGGTGAAAGGTGGTTATGTAGTGCTATCCTGCTGAGCATACCAATGACTGTGGACACCATGTGCACAGCAGTGGGACATCATGTACACAGCTGGATAACACAAGGGCTGCCACAGGGGGGCAGAACACAGAACAATGCCACACCACACGCCGATGCTGGCAGTGGATGTCCAACAAGGAAGTGCCATAGCAGGGGATAGGACATGTATGTATACTGTCACAGCACACATGTGTATGGGCATATACCGTCGATGTCATACGTAATGTGCGCACGGCGTGCGTATGCCTTGCAGTAGGGGATACTATGTCAACTATGTGTAATGTAAAGCTGTCATGGTGGATATGACAGACATCATACACAGTATCACAGGCATATCATGCATAATGGAGTTATGGCCTATTGGTATGTACAATAACAGGATATGTATGGCCTGTACATATGGGACAGAGTAGTAGCATAATAGCCATCCGAAATGGAAGGAACACCAAGTAACCATGGATAAATGATCTGTAGCAGGTGCAATGTGGGCAACAATGAAGTCCGGCAGGTCCATGTGTAAACACATGTGCAGTGGACACAGTAGTGTCACCTCCCCATGGTAGTGTCCAGTGAACAGAAGAGGTGGGTGTCAACTGCATGTCTACACAGTACTGCTGCTGTGGTGGTACCATGACTACGTGTCACTCAAATAGCAAGGGAGCTATCACATGAACAGTGCCACTGTGTGTCCCTGTGGGATGTGCACAGGACCTATGTTCCTCAGCACGGTGTGTGTTGTGTCTGCGTAAGTAACACAGAAGCCCAGCCCATGCAATGTGGCATGTGTGCACATATCCATGACTGGTGCGTTCACACTGCCCACTGCAATTGCCATGTATGAGTACTACATGCATCAGTAATGTGGAGGACATGGTCCATGTCAGAGCAGAAGACACCCCTGTGTATGTGGTATGCAGATGTGTACAGATGTGTTACCCGTCTGTCAGCCGCATATGTAAACTGTCTGAGCCTGGTACACATCATGGCATGATAATGCTGTGCCATGTAAAGTCGTAGCCGTTGTGGAAGGTACACCACGAATGTGGTATTGTAACCCTGCCCGTGTGTAGATGTGTGTATGCCACAGGTACAATGGCTACCTATGTACCAGCATCATACACAGTACAGATAGGTGTGGCCCTGCAGATGTGTACCCATGCCACAGTGGAATATGGCAACCACAGCACCATGTGGGGCATGTGTGTGTACAGCAACCATGTACAATTTGATATGCATGTGCGGCGACAGTATCCATGTGATACTCAGTGGATGAATGTTGCCATGCAAAGGTGATGTGCATGCACCATGTGTCATGCATCCTGATGCCATGACACCCACATGATGTATCTGCCACACCGACACCCATACAGTTGTTATCTGTATGAGCTGGTGGAGCTATAATGGTGCCAGGTATGTAGATGTGGGATATCTAGGCATGGACAGTACTCTGTGACAGCATGTTGTGTATGTAAGCAAATAGTGAACATGAGGGGCCCCATGACTGAGGACTGTGTAATGCCACATGTACCTGACATGTAGTAGGTAGCATGATATGCTGGCACCACTGTGTGTCCTGCCCAGGAGTCATACAGCCTAACATCCTGAGACACAGGGTATGATGTGACGGTGGATGTGTACATTGCCAATACCAGAATGTGGAATGGTGCTGAAGGCCAATCTGAGGACAATGTCTGATCTGTTGCCCTCTGTACTACACCAAACACCCATGCAATGGTATGACAGGTGGCCAGCATGTGTATGTGGCGTGCTGTGGCACACAGAAGCCCAACAAGGGTGCCAGTAAAGGCATGGAGGTCATCAATGAGTGTGTGAAGCACGTTTGTGAGGATGTGCCCCAGTGCCATACAGAATGGCCCAGTCATGGGTGTATGAATGCAGTCCCACACGTGCAATGCAGTGCCACCCATGTGTAGTGCGATAGATGCGGCAGTGTGACGGTCAAGGTACACAATGTCCGACAACAGGCTAGCAGTGAAGTCAGTGGGCTGGTGTGGAGACACATACCAAACAGGTTGGTGGGACATAACAGCTAGGGAGCTCGGAAGGTGACATCGGGACAGTGTCTTAGGACATAACGTGTGCATGGCAGTACCATGTATGTGTCCACAGGGACATTACGATGTCCATGTATGGATTGCAACCCTGTAGTGAGTGAGAGTGTGTATTGTTGGTAGGTACACCATTGCCTGGCATGTTGCCAACATTATCTCAGTCAGCAATGCCTGGGTGACTGTTGTACGTGACATCGAATGTGGATGTAGCCAAACAACACAGACATACCACCACACTGCCTGAGGACCCACACTGCAATGTGCGGCAGTCATGTGTAGGTAGCTAGCCTTGGAGCATGTGATGGACCACGATGACTCACCATGGCTGTCAAGTGATGCACCCACACATGTGAATATACCCACCGTGCAACAGCCTGCACATGTGCCCATACAGCAGATGTGCATGGAACATGACCACCACCGTGGCGTCTGTGAAAAGGCCAGTACCGCCATGTCTCTGTGTGGAATAGCATGGTCCCTACCATTGCGTACATGCTACGGAAGTGCACTGTGATATGTGTCAGCATAGTCATGTAGACTGTCCATCTGCCAGGGTGCCATGCCATTAACAACCCCTGTCAGCCCACGGCAGTAGTACCGGCTGTAGAACACATGTACCATGTATGCTGCGATGGGTGTGTGTCCAGGGTGTGGCTAGCAGGGCCGTGAAGCATATATGTTCATCTACCAAAGGGGATAACCCCAGGTTTAACACACCAGACACATGGAGGTATTGTGCATGCTGAGGGTAGTGTAGGTATGGTATGTGTTGTGTAATGTGTCACCCAGCTAGGTGGAGTGCATGCCCAAGCATGTGTGGGTACATGGGTGTTCACTCTAGGGAAGTGTGGGTTGCTGTCAGCACATGGCAGTAGCAGCTGTCCGAGGCCCAATGTACAGTATGACAACACAGACAGCATGTAACCTGTGGTGTACAGTGTAAGCTCTGTTGCGTGTTACAATGTGTGTAGCGGTCACAAACATGGGTATCTGAACATGGAGCACCTACGATGCATTGTGTTCGGCAAATATCCAGTATGTGTGCAAAACATTGTGTGATGTGGGATCCCCTCACCTGTGTGTGTTGCAGTCCAGGTATGTGCTTGTGAGGTATGATCCGTGTACAATCTGTACTTGCAGGTGTGCTGTGCAGAGCATGGAGGCAGGTCCCAGGCACTGCAGATAAATGTGAGTCGTGCACTAGTGTGTGTGCCTTGCTTGTGTGCAGCACAGTGGAAGGTGCAAGCATTGTCCCACATGACCGCATGCCGTGCCTGCCTGTGACAGCCCTGCTGTAGACAGTCATGTGACACCACCACAGAGGCAGTATAGCATGTGAAGATGTACATGTGTGCTCCACACCCCAGGCAGATGTCCGCAGGTCATGTGTGCAACAGCAGTGTGGTCGACCAGGACTGTCATAGTGGTCTGATACCACATGCCTGTATAAGTACAGTATGAGCATAGTCAACAGTTGCAGTGACAGAGTAGGTCAATGTACAGTGTCCTCATGTTCAGACCACCGCCTACCGTACACTTGGCTAGACACACACCCAGAGGGTGAATATAACGGTGAGCCATCACATGTCCCAGTACACGTAGCCTGTATAATGCCATCACAGGGTGGTCACAATAACATGTGGTATGACAGACATGTTGTACCAGGTGATGTGTCATGTGCGCATATGTTGAGTTGCACAGCCGTTCACACGTCCGCAACATATCAGTGCATGATGCCTAGTGTAACATGATGTGTGGAACTGCACTGTGATCCACAACAGGGTTATCTGAGACAGGTGTGTTGTGAATGGTGTAACCCATGGTTCCACGGGATATACACTGGTGCTGTTGGCTGCCATGCTGGGGGCCACCAGTGGTGCCTGCAGTGGTCATACAGACATACTGCACACATTGTTCTGGCAGGAATGTCCATTGTTGTGGATGATGTGTTGCTACGTGAAGGTAGGTGTGTGTTGTGAATGTTACCCATACAGATGTGACCATCAGGCGCAGTCATGGTTGTCGATGGCATCACACCCATCCACAGCTGTCAGAACCCTGTCCCCAGAACGGGTGTCAGCCGCCCTCGTACTGTGTGACCTATGTGCAGATGGCGGAACACCTCCTACTGGCTGGCTAACAGTGTCATCTAGGAAGGCTATGTGATGGCTGGAATACGCCCGTCATAATGTATAATGCCGGTATCCCAATGAAGTACATGGAATCACACACAGTACGCCATGGCTGGCATGTAAACCATGTATAACAATGACTGTGTGACAGACACAAACAATGCGGAGCCATGTTGGACATGCACCCAAGAGAACACCAAAGGAGGTATGTTGCACATATCGATGTACAACTGTCAGCTATGGCCATAGCATGGATGCAGACGCATATCCCCACAGGCAGTACCACGCCATGTAGGTAGGGGGCATTGCGACTACATGTGACAGTTGCTGTACCGACACATGTACTGCATATCCGTCATGTAGGGGTAGCAGTGGTGCGTGACTGTAGTACATGCCTGTACATATGACCATGTCCCACAGGATATGTGTTATGTGTGTACAACACGTGTTGTACCGTCATCAAGCTGTGAAGTGTATGGCTGCCAGTGTACATGTGTGACATGGTCTGCAATGGGTGCAAAGGTGCGCAGTAGTGCATTTCATGCCCACATGCCCCACACAGGTGCATAGCCTGAACATACACTACAAAGAGGGTGTTGGATCATAGCAACCCACAAGAGGAGATGGAGTGCGGGTGGCAACCCACTACCACCCGTTCGGGTAAGGTGTGCATGTCCATGACACAGTAGCACCGAGAAGCTAGCAGTACAGCAGTACAGGGTGGCATGCATATATGTTCACTAATACCCTGTGTGTCCCTCCACTGGCCCGTGGACAGACAGACACCAACACAATGTGCAGAATCGACATGTGTACAGCACATCACCGCTGCCTACTGTAGAACAGGCTTACTGTGTAGACATGTGCACAGAAGGTCTGCGCCAGCCACACTCAAACACGTTATGTGTCGAACCCCACCATTATTTTAGCCCATGCCACAGACAGATGTGCATCTGTGTATGCGTCTGGGAATGTCCCGGCCTAGCAGTATAGCTGTGTCAGTGTTGCGAACAACATACGGAATGGGCTGTGTGTGTGAGGTGTCGTCATACGTGTATGGTCGATCGGCGATACCATCAGTGCCCCTGCTATGTGAACATCCCTGTCCCCATACATGGATACCCATGCTGTGCCCAACACCATGCTCCCCGTGGGAGGGATGGCGCTGTGCGGTGCACCAGCTGACATGGGGGTGGCAGCAGGCACTGGATGTAGACATATGTGGTACCCATGTCAGGCCAGGCAAACATCCATGTGCATGGGATAGCAGTGTGTGGGCACATACAGCACTGTGTTGAACAATATCGCAGCACATAGCACCTGTCAGGGGTAATGTGTATGCATGGATGTGCGATACCTGCATGCACCATACACACCCCACCAAGCAGCGTGCAGCCTACCTTGCAGAAGGCCAGTGTCCACACCATGTTGATAGACATGTGTAATGTCCATATACACATAAGCAATGACATATGGAATGACAGCCACCCTGCCAATATCAGTACCCCCCAGGTGGGTCACATCCCAGTGCCATGTATGTGACATACCCTGCCATACCATGCAGCCCTGCTCAGCAAGGCTGCACGTGCTATCACAGTCCTACATGGTGCGATGGACAAATGGCACTTGCACTATCAACCGTCCACACCAGTAATGTGGCACTGATGCACCCTGTGGTGTCACAGGTGCTGTGTGTTTGTGTGGACAGCGTGCATGCGCACATGCTATGCATGACCTTTCCTGCAAATGTCACATGGTTACACATTGTCCCATGTGTATCACATGTGCAATACAGGTGAGCCGTGGCAGGTTGGCCAACACCCGTACAGTGCTGTGTAGATGTACATGGCACAACACATGCATGTACAGGTGTCCATGTGTATGTGTGCAGTGCCACCGCTGACGTTCATAATGGCCGCGTGCGTGATGCCTACTGACATATACACAGCATCCAGGTGAACAGTACAACTGTTGTCACATTGGGACACGTGCCAACTGATATGAACACAGGCGCAGGCAGGTACACATGTCCACAGCAGGCTACC
Organism: Protopterus annectens; assembly: GCF_019279795.1. Classification (NCBI taxonomy): domain Eukaryota; kingdom Metazoa; phylum Chordata; order Ceratodontiformes; family Protopteridae; genus Protopterus; species Protopterus annectens. The sequence goes on from NC_056739.1 coordinate 1,548,641,729, forward strand.
ATCAACATGGTGTGTGTACAGTGTGATGAGTTGACACACAGATATGATATGAAACCCACTGCTTAATGGTGTGACGGCAACACGTCAGCTGTGTCACTGCCATGATGCATCGCAGAGATTACTGTGCAGATGTTGTACATGTCATAGCAATGTATGTCCAGCAGTATGCCAGTACATCAGTGTAAATGTGACCTGTCACCATCATTATGTCTTACAGATAATGCCACGTTCTGGCTGCCAGCCTTCAGCCGCCAGGAGGATGGCGTGATTATCCCGTTGCTCCACGACAACTACGAGCTACTATTCAGCCATGTGCCACAACAAGCACAGCAGCGGGGCGACTTGTGGCAGGATATGCGCAGGAGGGTGAACAACGTGGGTGGCAACAACCGCACCTACCAGCAGATCTGCCGACACTGCACAGACCTAATTGACGCGAAACAGCGTGCCACGCAAGCGCCAGACAACAAGGTGGGACAGGTGGTGGGCCACCAACCCAGCCCCCACTCACACACACGGAGGAGCTCCTGGCCAGTCTGGGGACACCCAGGAAACAACATGCAGAAACACTCGCTGCCATCGTGGAGGTGGGTGTCTCCCAACCAACGAGCCTGGAGCTGCCTGGTAAGTCAGTCTTGCATGTGTGTATGATAACTGGCGTAGGTGTGGGTGTCATAGTACACCACATAATGTACCAACACATGCCAGGTATATGGCCACACAAGCTGCATACTACAGTATGCTACGTTATGTTTGCAGACATGTGCATAACACATGCTACCACACAGGTACATGATGTGACATGCACAGTGCTTACTGTGGCTACAGTAATGGATAATGTGTATACTGTTGTGTCGCCCTATACAGGTACCTCTGGCGTGTCGCACAGACATGGGTCCGTCGCAGGTGAGACTGTTGCTAGTAATAGGCATGTTACACTGTATAGATATTCCCCATGTGTCCAGGTATGACATGCACACCTGGGTCTGCTCCAGTCACGGTATACAGGTTGCACCAACCGACACACATGCCACCCATGTACAGTAGATACAACCGTTAGTATACACCGGCATGACACCACATAACCCATCGGTGTGATATGTGCAGTCAGCTATGCATACAATGGTGGAGGTGTTCTACAATGGCTGCATGTGTAGTATGCATCGGAATGCCTTTGCGGTAAGCACACAGTACCACATAGTGAGCTGTGATCTGGCCAGCACACAGGTGTTACCAATGTGACCTATGCCCCTGCATTGTGTGCACACGTTGTGACATGGCACATGACATGTCCCATGCACGTGGTGTTCTGTCTGCAACATTGTCACACCATGACATGACCTACGCACGACATAGCAGACATCCACAATGTCTGCATAGCCTTCGGGAATGTGACACCTCAGACTAGTATGGGTGTATGTCACATGGGCCACCACAGAGATGTGTACACGATGCCCATCACACACAATTGTCCATGACCCAGTCAAACATGGCCATGGGTGATACCCACAGGCATGTTGCCACACAGTACATCTGCAGTGGGTAGTCATCTTTGCACCCTGTCCACACATAGTGCGATCATAGCTGTAGTGGACCCCCTGTACATCTGATGTGGTACACCAGACAAACGAAATGCCTGTCTGCAGCCACTGGAGGTGCCACCAATGTCTACCATATGCGTGCTGTGGAACAGCATGACTGTGTTGCAGACATGGCAATGCAATGCGTCCATGTTACGCATCGCACAGAAACATACCTGTGTCTTGCTGCCATGCAGTGGCACAGTGCCCGTACTCCCCACTGTACAGCTATGTACACAGCTCACACCAACCACACCTGCACAGACATCCTTGTTACACATGCATTCTATCTGTAGCCTGTACACATAACACTGCACTGTGACGTCCAGTTTGATGTGGTGCATGTGGTGGGACACCATTGTCACATGTCCAGATGTTATCGCACATGTTTGCGGTGTACATGACAAAGTGACGCCAGCCATGTGTAGTGTTAACCGCCTGTGGCCACACGGTGTATCACGGTGATGCATGCAAACTACCATGAATGTGTGTACTGCAAGCCTACTGAAATGACACCTGCTTGATGTAGTGTGCACCCCAGGGCAGTATGCATACTACCACTATTAATGTCTGGCCTGCATTCACTGAGCTGTGGTGTGGGAATGCTGCATGCCACCTGCAATATCACATGCATGATGTGTCTGCATGTGTGTGTGTCTGCGTGTGTGTGTCAGCGTGTGTGTGTCTCCGCATGTGTGTGTGTGTGTCTGTGTGTGTGTCTGCGTGTGTGTGTGTGTCTGCGTGTGTGTCTGCGTGTGTGTAATGTATCTTACAGTATGTCTTTGTATCCACAGGTGCTGTAGGTGCGTTCCCCTCCTGCGGTCCATCTGATGCTAGTGTCCCCACAGATACTAGCGGTGATGACCATATGCATGAGGCACAGGCAGGGTCATCACGGGCAGAAGCTGCACCATTGGTTAACATCCCACCTATGTCCCCTTCATCTCCGCACATGGTTCAGATGCCGACACATACCACATCACCGTTGCCCATAGAGGAAGGACAGTCATCGTCTGTTGGCACTGAGCAGGACTGTGTGGTGGCTAGAGAAGGTGCGGGTACACACCATGTTGCCAGTGTAATGACTGGTGATGTGCCACACAGGCATGTGGCTGGTGCTGCTCGTAGGAGGAGCTCTGGTAGACATGCACCTGCCGTACAGGGTGCAGCAGGTGGTAGGACCAGGCGCATGTTTCAGAGTGTAATGGCGGCACAGGCACGTGCGAATGGCAGAACCAAGAAGGGCAGAGGCTGCAGAGGGCGCAATCCGTTCCTTAAATGAGAACATCCAGTCATTGGCGAATGCTCAACAGCAGCTTGCCGATGTTCTGGATAGGAGATTAGGTGAGATGGTTGGAATCCTCGACCGAGGCATGTCAATCCATGAGCGTGAGCTGTCTGTGCTGGAACACCTGGTAGGGGTGAGGCGTAGGACACGTGGCCGTAGGCCAGCAACACCACCTAGTGCAGGTCGGCGTGTGCGTGCCACCTCTCATGCCCACTCACACAGTGCTGGTAGCAGCAGTAGTGCAGCTGGTGCTACACCAACCACACCAGGACACAGCAGGCCACGTGGACGTGGCCCTGGACGGTCCCAGCGTGGACACGGTTCCAGCGGACATGTGTCATCGGAGAGTGGCCACTCCATACCTCCACCCGGTAGTGCCCGTGCGACCCCAGGCAGGCACGGGTCACGTGGCGCAGGCGGACACAGTGAGCCATACACCCTGCACTGTACAGTCTGGGGCTACCAAGTATACGCCGTGTAGGCATCACAGATGGCTGAACTGTGTACACACATACCCACACACAGCAGATACAACTGTAGGGCTCCACCACATCCACATGCATACTGCACAGTCATGCCCAGTATATGCACCGGCCCTTACACACACACATGATGTCATCCATTGGTACAGCCTATGCCCTGGCACACATATCACCCTGTGCATATGATGAAGCCTCTGCCGCAGCACCGTGTTCCACACCATCGGTGCACGGTTATGCAAACATATTCTGATGCACAGGGTGGACAAGATAGTGAGAGGTGTATGTGATACCTGTGTCCGCATAGTGCGCGATGTGTATGTTGCAGTGGTTGTGTATGACAGGTGACAGGTGCGTATGTGACGTGGGTTGTGTACCGACATCATGCAGCAGACATACCATGTAGTGCAGGTGCAGCATACATTGATCTGTGTACACGGTATGCGTGGCGGTTACATGTGTAGCACCATGTTGGTTCTGTTAACCTGTATGCCAAATATGGTGTACTTGCATGTGCCTACTGGGAGCACTGTTATCAGTCCCCTACGTGTAGCTGTGGGTTACCCACAGGCACATCTGGCAATATCAGCATACCACAGGTACCGCAACCTGCATGGACCCTACATAGGTACATAGGCGCATAGGTACATACCAGCCTATGTGCCCTACGGCATGTGTAAGCCTAGCCAGAGTGTGTGTGGCTGTCACCACCCCTTAGGATGAGGATACTACATCCATCGGTTCACTGTCCCTCTGTCCAGCAGTGACACAGAGATGATGCCTGGCGCATACCTACGATCACACATCCACCGTCAGGATTACTCTTGGACAAAGTCAGTCAGTGGCTCTGCTTCACATGGGCTGGGAATCCTTTCCATGTTGTAGGGGTCTCTGGGCGATGACCCTGTCCCCAGCACGTCCTATTTATGTCCGTGTTGAGGTGTCTGTCAGTTGCATCTGTGCGTGTTTGCTTGGAGCCTAGGCGGTGGAACATGTCCATGTCACCCGGGTCGGACATGGCCGTGTATGACAGGCACAGATCACCTCAGAGCAGGGGGGCTGAGAAGGTATACAGCGAGTCCCTCGGTCGGGCAGCGTGTGACACATGTCTCAGCACCTTTATCCCTGTGTTGTGGAACGTTTGTGGTCCTTCCGAGTGCTGCAGGTGTCAGGTTAGGTACATCCCAGATGTGGCGTTGTATGCAATCATTGGTCTGATGTGTGAAGAGTACAGGGGTACAATGAACTCCCCTGATGTGGATGTGAATCCCTTCCTGACCAGGTGGCCACAGTGGAATGTCTTCCCAACCACATTGGCAATGTGAGTGTCGACAGAGGTTACCGACAGGTGTGGTACCCATGTCCTGATCCGTCCACCATGTTTAATGGATTACCACCTATATGGTAAGTCGGGGTGAACATGTCTTTCCCACTGGGTAGGTCTACACCTTCCCTGGCATGTAGCATCAGGCCATGGCTCTGGCACCAGTTATCCATTTCTATGAGACCCCAGGTGGATGTCCGTGTCTGATGGGGTGTTGAGTATGGTGGCCGGTGTGCAGTCATCTGCATACCTTGTCTGCCACAATCCCCCTATGTTTGCATGCACATTGGAAGGTTGAATGCCGAACAGGAGGGGTCCAGGACTGAGCCCTGTGGGCCACCAGTCGAGACCAGCTTGGAGTCTGACATGGCACCAGGAACACAAACCCTGTGTGGTGTGACCTCCATCCAGTTGGCAAACCATCGTGTGACATATGTCTCCACATATGCGCTAGTGAGCCTTTCCATGCTGCCCACGTGGAGTGTTGTTTGAGCGCTCCGCCAGGTCATGGTAGTCTGTGCAAACCGGCGTACCCCATCAATGGCCTTAGTGACCCCTCCAGACAGGTCGAGCAGGTTTGGGAGGCAGGATCTGCCCTTGACTAAGTCGAGTTGGCTGTACACCACTGTCTGTATTTATGGGCTCCAGTATGGACCTCCCCACAGCTTTGCAGACAAGGCTTGTCAAGCTGATAGGGCAGGGATGTCTACAGTCCATAAGAGCACTACCCTGGTGTAGTGGGACCACAGTTGCCGTATGCCATCCAGCGGGGACCTAGCCCGTAGTAAGCCTAAGATGACACAGCGGCCTTATGTGCAGGGCGAGGGCCTCAATGAGGTTGTGTAGCACACAGCCAGGGACACCATCTGGTCCCATTGGTGCTGTGTTCACCGCTTAACAGATATCAGATCTCTCCTGGGCATACGGGATGTTTGGGAGGCTAGACTCTGGTGGGATGGATCGTCCCCTCTTGGGGGGTAGATGTATGCATGGAACATGTCCGCTGGTTTGTTGACAATGTCTGTGGGTTCAGTGATCATTGTACCATTCTGGAGTAATTCCGGGCATGACTGTGTGCTCCCACCCATGTCCCTACCACAGCTAAGGAAGGCCCTATGGTTGTCTTATGTGTCCTCTGCAGTACCACTCCCACAAGCGGCCTTGGATGATTGTATGTGTGATCGTATGTTAACGCCGGTATTAATCAGTGATGCCTTCCCTGGTACTGATATTGCTCTGTCATGTATTAGCTCCAACTCTTGTTGTACAGTTTGTCAATGGCTGGGGTCCACCAGACCATGTGCCTGCCTTCGGTGGACAAGGTCCTGATGTTATCAGGATCGCTTGGTGCAGACATCCCTGGGGGTGCTCATAGAAGGCATTTGTAAGGGTTTCAGCAGTGTGGCCTGTGTTTACCACTGGCATGGAGGCCTTGTAGGGTACCACACCGGTCGTATGGCGTGTGTGGTTCGCTGTGGAGAGGTCGTCACTGTGGTCTCCCATGCGGTGTTGGGTGCAGGATGCGGATCACCAGTGGATTCACTATACGGTCTGACATCACCATTGAGGGATGTACATCCTGTGTGGAGCATATCGTCCCCATGTGTGATGATCAGAACTGGTACTCGTCCCCCCTTGTGGGTATGGTGCATGGTTGTTCCACAGCAGTCAGGTGTATGAACACCTGGGACCTTTGGCGTAGGGTGTTGTGTCCTGGGTAATGTTCCCGGTCTATGTATGGGTGGTTGATGTCACCCAATATGACGGTGTTGTGAGAGCATTCACACTCACCAGTGTCTTCAGGAAGGCTGTGCAGGTATCCTGGGTTTGGGAGGGTGGTCTGTAGCATGCAACAAACTGTAGGGCAGTCCTAACCATGGTTAATTGCACCTGGATATTCCCGCTGCTACGTGCATCTCTGCTAACATGGAGGTGTGTGTATCCTTCATGGAAATGGAGACTCCCCCTCCTTCTGTGTTAGGTCCGGGTTATGGTCCTGAGCGCGTGATATGGGGTATGACCCGATAGTGCTGGGGTGCTCTCAGCAGCCCTGACCAATGTTTCAGTCACAGCACTGACATCGATGTCCTCCATACTGAGGAGGGCATTTGAGGGTGTGCAGCTTTGCGGTAGACCACTGGCAGTGAGCAGTATTATCCTGTGTGTTCTCCAGGTTTGTAGTGTAGGGTGGTAGGTTTATCATTCCAGCCGTGCCTGCAGTGAGCACTGTGGGGGTGGCAGGTGCCTTCGCCAAACCCTTGAAGACCATGACAGCTGCCAGCCATACCATGCGAAGGGGCGTGGCGTGCCAAGCATGTCATCCCAGGTATGAGGAATCTGGATCTCCTCAGACTGACACAGGTAACCAGGCACATTATCAAGGGTGACCACATTGAGCCAGTATAGTGGCATCATACTTGATGAGGGTGGGATACTGCCCAGGGTCAGGGACATGCCGGCCTGGGCTACACAATCTGAGTGGCCCTCTATGTCTCCTGTAATGTATCCCAGGGTGGTATGCCACCAGTCGTTGACACCAGCATGGGCAATGACCGCGTCATACCTGTACATGCTGCGGAGTGACCTGAGTGCGTGTGTTATGTGGCGTATTCCAGCGCCCGGCAGGCAGCATACTGTGATCATTCCCTTGTTCAGTGTGGTGGGTGGGGCGTCGGTGTGTCTGGCAGTGGCGTCACCCATTACAGGTGTGTCTGGCAGTGTGTGTGTCGCCTTTGGGGTTCGACAGTTTAGCACACAGTCGTTGAGAACTATGTGTTGCATGTCCTATGTCTTGTGGAGGCAGTAGCTTGTGTGTCTGCTTCAGAGTGCTCGTTAGGTTCGTGACATGTCTTACAGTGCCTCCAGGTATGTCTTAGTGTGTTCATGTGTTTGATTAGCATTTGCGATAGTCACATGTGACACTGGGTATGTGGTGTGCATGGTGTCCTTCCCTCAGCGTGGTCTTGCGGTCATGGTTTGAGAGAGCACAGCCCCGTGTCTGGCTATATAGTTGCGTCTGTCACATGTATTATGTTCATTGGGGGAGGTGCGGCTTGTCCGTGTCCATGAGGCACCTGTAACAGTGGCCAGGACGCCCAGATTCACCATCTGAACAGGAGAGGTCGCTAGCAATTGACCCTTCGACATGCCAGAGAATGTGAATGCATTTGCTGTGTAACGGTCAGAAGGCACCTATAGGGAAGTGGGCACACAAGGGGATTCTAGGCCAGTGTAGTACTCCATTTAGTATACATGTACTTTATCTATGTAGGAATACTATGGGAGCAGGTGCAGAGCTTTTGTGATATAGAGAACAGACAGTCGGGATTGCAAGAAGAGGTCATACACATAAACCTGCGAGCACGGGCGGATACAGTGTAGCGTTGCTTACGGTACATGGCGCACATGTCCACACATATACTGCACCTGGCGCCTGTGGTCAGTGCCACAGGCTACGGCGGACCGAGCCATGACACACATGGCATGACGCAGTACAGGTATGGTGACGTTCTGGAGGTGTCATGCACGCGGTGTGCTGGCTACTGACCGCAGGTGTCACCTGTCAGCTGTGGTGCACAGTGTTCAACAGTCGGATGCTGTACCGGTACAGGAATATTCCCGTATTCGGGCGTACACCTCTATGGCACACACACCATTGTGTGCAGATGGGGACACCTGTCTGTGTGGTCGGCACCCTCACAAGACAATGCACCCGGCGCCATGTCACAGGGGTGGTCTTGCACATGTGGCCAGTAAGGCTCACAGGTATGGCAATGATAGGGCTGTACAATGCAGCACCACTACGGGATGGTCACCCTGTGTGGTCAGTGTCCAGTCACAACACGATATCTGCATACACCCTCTCAACAGGCAGCAGACATACACACATGTTGACACACTGACATGGTGGTGGCCACACATGTCTACACGGAGGGATGACGTGTTGCATGTACTACACCATCCACATCGATGCACCCACACTGAGGTAGGTACAGATCTCTACCATGGTGTACAGTGATGTGTGGCATGTGGCACATAGTCCCCCCGATCTGTGGCATACATGGGCACACATTCCTGCACACATGTTGGTGCTAGGAATGCCACACCGCTACATGGGATTTGTGCAGGCGTGCAGCGGTATGTGGTGCATCCTGCGTACTACCACTGTATCTGGCAGCTGTGCCAATATCTGCACGTGGGAGGTGGTAGGGGTTACAGTGGCAATGTGACATATGGTCGATCCCGCATGGCCGATGGGTATGCATCATGGCAGCGCTGTCATGTAAAGGCGACATAGCAGACTGTATGCACATGGCAGGGTAGGATGGTGTGTGACACACGTGTGACCAGCACCTGCACACATGCATGTGGACAGGTGTTTAAACAAATGGTGTACACACAGACTGCCATGCGTGCTGTTACTATGCCACCATATGATGGCCCCATGATGGGTATGCATGTGAGAGGGGGTTGCAACTGTGTTACGGACACCAGACACTGCCCCTGCACGGCTGCACCGTGCACAGTACACGTGTCACATGTATCCCCTGTTGCCATGTGTGTATGCATTGCTACGTTGTGACATGTGTGTCAACATACATGGAACATGGACTGTGGTTTGGTATCACAGCTGTCACAGGCAAACTGTACAAGGGTATGTGTCCCTGTGAACACCGCTACACCCTGTAGGGTGTGCATACCACAGACATGTATCTGCCTTCCCTTCATGTGTGTATTACCGCGTACGCCTGTGTCATGCATGTGGTACATCACAGGCTTCGTATGTGTCCTGCGTGCAGTCCATGCACACAGCCAGGAAATCACATATGTCACATATCCGGACATTGTTTCACTGTGGTACAGCTGCAGTCATGTGTCATACCTGTGTCAGGCCCGTGGTATGTGTGGAGCATGCCTGTCCATGTATACTGGTACGGGTGGACTACATCACACCTGTGGGAATCATTGATAGTACATGTGTACTCTGCACGACGGACGTACACTGCCACATAGTCTTCTGGACATATGTCACATGCAGTTTCTGGACCGTGAGGCATACTGCTGCACCGATGACATGGTGCTGGCATAGCAGCTACAGTGTACACTACGGTGTGTACATGTTCAGCCTGCACTCGTGATGCCTGTGCTGTCATCTGTGTGTGTACGTGTGACTGCATGTGTGTCCACCCTGCGTGTGCGGGTTTACCTGGCCGTGACTTGCGGTGTGTGCACTCCGTCTGCATGCCGGATGGCGTAGCACATACTGCGTGTGAGAGCATGGCGGGTCGCTGTTGTGTGGGTGGACACACACGGCGGTCCACATTCTGCCTCCCATGCCGTCGCCCCATGTGTATGCCTGTCTGCACTGTGCCGATTCTAAGTGTCTGAGCATGCCCAGTAAGCAGCTGTGTAGATGGACACACAGTACAGTGCACACCGCGCCCGTCTGCATTGATACCCGGTGCATGCCTGTTTCCCCTCCGCAACTGCCACGTCTGTGGCATGGCGGGTTGCTGTTGTGTGGCTGGACACACACGGTCCACATTCTGCCTCCCATGCCGTCGCCCCATGTGTATGCCTGTCTGCACTGTGCCGATTCTAAGTGTCTGAGCATGCCCAGTAAGCAGCTGTGTAGATGGACACACAGTACAGTGCACACCGCCCGTCTGCATTGATACCCGGGTGCATGCCTGTTTCCCCTCCGCAACTGCCACGTCTGTGGCATGGCGGGTTGCTGTTGTGTGGCTGGACACACGGCGGTCCACATTCTGCCTCCCATGCCGTCGCCCCATGTGTATGCCTGTCTGCACTGTGCCGATTCTAAGTGTCTGAGCATGCCCAGTAAGCAGCTGTGTAGATGGACACACAGTACAGTGCACACCGCGCCCGTCTGCATTGATACCCGTGCATGCCTGTTTCCCTGCCACGTCTGTGGCATGGCGGTTGCTGTTGTGTGGCTGGACACACGACGGTCCACATTCTGCCTCCCATGCCGTCGCCCCATGTGTATGCCTGTCTGCACTGTGCCGATTCTAAGTGTCTGAGCATGCCCAGTAAGCAGCTGTGTAGATGGACACACAGTACAGTGCACACCGGCCGACTGCGTTGATACCCGTGAGCATGTCTGTCTCCCCTCGCAACCGCTAGGTGTGAGAGGCATGGCCAGTACACCAGTCGGGGTACACACGACAGTCGGCACCAATGTCTGCTACTAGGCGTGTAGCCATGGCCATTGACATCCTGCATAGCCATGGTGACCATCCAGGTGACTCATATGTGGCTATCATGCCACATTGGCTGCCTACATCCTGCACGCGGATGCCCTCTCATAGGGTATACTGTAATGTGGTGCATCCGTATTCATGTCGTGATGTACTGCTCCGTAGTTAGTTGGTATTCCGACTGCAGCACTACCGTGTTACTGCGGCCACCTTGGGATGGTAACAGGCGGTGTCACTGTGCACTCTGTCTTCATTCCCTATCGGCCGCATTGCCTCTGCAGATGATACCACCCACCTAGGGGTATGCCTCCTGACAGTGCTGTGCTCAGTAATCTCGGTAGCGCGTTCTGTAAATGCTTCATGCTGTAGTGAGTTCATGTAGGTAGGCGTAGGTTCGACTCTCGGCCCTTCCCTGTGTGTGTGTGTGTGTGTGTGTGTGTGTGTGTGTGTGTGTGTGTTTCCAGCTGCCTCTGCAGATGAACATGCTTTTAGACGCTTCGCAACACATACCTTGGCTATTGCCAGCTATTCCCTTACGGGTGATGTCACCCGCCTAGAAGTATGCCTCTGACAGCGCTGTGCTCAGTAATCTCGGTAGCGCGTTCTGTAAATGCTTCATGCTGTAGTGAGTTCATGTAGGTAGGCGTAGGTTCGACTCTCGGCCCTTCCCTGTGTGTGTGTGTGTGTGTGTGTGTTTCCAGCTGCCTCTGCAGATGAACATGCTTTTAGAGGCTTCGCAACACATACCTTGGCTATTGCCAGCTATTCCCTTACGGGTGATGTCACCCGCCTAGAAGTATGCCTCTGACAGCACTGTGCTCAGTAATCTCGGTAGCGTATTCTGTAAATGCTTCATGCTGTAGTGAGTTCATGTAGGTAGGCGTAGGTTCGACTCTCGGCCCTTCCCTGTGTGTGTGTGTGTGTGTGTGTGTGTGTTCCAGCTGCCTCTGCAGATGAACATGCTTTAGGCTTCGCAACACATACCTTGGCTATTGCCAGCTATTCCCTTACGGGTGATGTCACCCGCCTAGAAGTATGCCTCTGACAGCGCTGTGCTCAGTAATCTCGGTAGCGCGTTCTGTAAATGCTTCATGCTGTAGTGAGTTCATGTAGGTAGGCGTAGGTTCGACTCGGCCCTTCCCTGTGTGTGTGTGTGTGTGTGTGTGTGTGTTTCCAGCTGCCTCTGCAGATGAACATGCTTTAGGCCGCAACACATACCTTGGCTATTGCCAGCTATTCCCTTACGGGTGATGTCACCCGCCTAGAAGTATGCCTCTGACAGCTGTGCTCAGTAATCTCGGTAGCGCATTCTGTAAATGCTTCATGCTGTAGTGAGTTCATGTAGGTAGGCGTAGGTTCGACTCTCGGCCCTTCCCTGTGTGTGTGTGTGTGTGTGTGTGTGTGTGTGTGTTTCCAGCTGCCTCTGCAGATGAACATGCTTTAGGCGCCGCAACACATACCTTGGCTATTGCCAGCTATTCCCTTACGGGTGATGTCACCCGCCTAGAAGTATGCCTCTGACAGCGCTGTGCTCAGTAATCTCGGTAGCGTTCTGTAAATGCTTCATGCTGTAGTGAGTTCATGTAGGTAGGCGTAGGTTCGACTCTCGGCCCTTCCCTGTGTGTGTGTGTGTGTGTGTGTGTGTGTGTGTGTTTCCAGCTGCCTCTGCAGATGAACATGCTTTTAGACGCTTCAACACATACCTTGGCTATTGCCAGCTATTCCCTTACGGGTGATGTCACCCGCCTAGAAGTATGCCTCTGACAGCGCTGTGCTCAGTAATCTCGGTAGCGCGTTCTGTAAATGCTTCATGCTGTAGTGAGTTCATGTAGGTAGGCGTAGGTTCGACTCCCGCCCCTTCCCCATGTGTGTGTGTGTGGTGTGTGTGTTCACAGCTTCCCTAGTAGAGTGGAGTTATTTTAGACGCTTGGCAACACATACCTTGGCTATCGGCGGCCATTCCTTTACGGATGTTGTCACCCACCTGTACATGTGCCTCTGACGGTGGTGTGTTCGGTGGTCCACGTGGCGTTCCATACCTGTGTCATACTGTTGTGCAGTTGGGTATGTGGGGGTGTGGTCAGTCACCATGCCTGCCACATGTGTGTGTGTGTCCATGCTCCCAGCTGCATGGGTTCATAGGGTATGGCTTTGAGGTTTCCACAGAACACTCATATCCTGCTGCCATCCCTGTGTTTGTGGATGGTGAGATGCAGCTCGTGGACTGCTTGTGTGCCTGCTGTGGTTGGCGACCTCCGTAGCGTGTTCTCCACGTGCACCCTGCTATGGTGTGGTGGGGTGGTGCTGTGTGCGTTACACGCACGGGCTTGCCACATGTGTCCGTCTGTATCTCTGTCATTGTATATCTACATACCTATGTTGTGCCCATAGTGCTGCTCTTGCATGGACAGCTGTCTGTCCCATGTATCGCATATTTGCACGGCTGACACATAGAACTGTGGTACGATGCATATCCACTCATTGTCCATGCACCGTCCGTATTCCAGAACACCCTAGAGACATCTGCTGGATATCGTGGCAGACAGCTATCCTTGCTGTACTGACACTGTACCCATGCGCCATAAACCTTGTGTGTAATTGCCTATTTATGGTGTGTGTATGTCTAACTGTGCTGTATGCATGGTCGTGTGTGTGTCCGCTATAGCCATCTGTGCAGGTGTCGCCACTATGGGTAATCCTTGTGGACCGCTGTTTCATGTGCACTTCTGCACATACCTGCAGACCGTACTACCCTCCTACGGCAGCGGCCTTAGATCGACTGCTGCCCTAGGCTGTAGGGCTCCATGGCGCACACCACCACAACACATGGTGCCCCCATCCTGGTATACCTACATGACACACCTACTAGACAGGTGGCCCTACTAGTGCGGCCCTGGGCAGCCGCAGGATTGGCGTATGCCTACGGCCGGCTATGAGCACATCACAAGGCATCGTCTACATTCGGTGTTTTACGACGGCTAGGTTATAATACCAGAGGGGGGACCTCATCAACTATGCTTTAGAATGCGGATTTAGATGGATTATTAGGTGGAGGGTTGACCACACACCAGGGCTGACCGGTGAAACACTGATGAAGCCTCTTTTGAGAAGCAGGTGGCTTAAATCCCGTGACAGGAATGTAGTTTAGGTACAGATATACAGTTAACACACATTAGTCCACTCTTTCAGTTGTGTACCACTGTATTACATTGATATGATATGCATATCTTCTATATATATTGTTAGATCTTTGATTGATGAGTATTAGGCATAGTACAATATCATATAATACATGTGTTACTAGGATGTTTTCTGAGATGTTAATATATGTGTGTGTAGTTAACATTGCGTCTGTGCTTTCTATGCTGTGGTTACATGTTCATTGTTTGCTGAGAAATTAACCAATGAAAGTGTAAGGGGATATTTAAAGCCTGGATGCTTCTATGTCATGTGTAAGTCTGACGGCCAGCCTACGGGTGAAAGCTTACATGTCCATGAAGTAACCTTTGTATACCATTTGTGACCTGTCGTGGACAATGTCTCGTTGACTGTTTCATCTACCTATGTGTGTTTTGGATTGTGTGCCATAAGGTGCCAGCGGTTCTTTGATGTTGATTAGGTGTATTCCATGGTCAATTGACATTAATCCTATTAATTCACTGAAGGATGTTCTCCATAAGTGGGAACGCCATAGTTTGTCCATCCTATGACCTTCCTAGCTGGCGTTGTTTTGTGCCATTGGTATGTGTTCCACAGGTCGCCCATTTCTTCAGCGGTATGGGCGAGTGATCCCCATTATGGTGCTGGCAGATTGAGTGCTGTGTATGCGGTATTCGCGGCGGTCTGGCTTTGTATGGGAGTGTCTACTGTAGTCCCTATCTGTATTTCCTGTGTTATGCCTCACTGCAGCTGTGTGATTCCACCAGGTTTGCAGTTATGGGTGCCATCTTGGTCCTACGCTTGTCCATCCATGGCGATTGCCTACTGGACACTGGTATAGAGCAGTACACATTTCACACCTGCATTTAGCATTATCCGGTGGATGCTTTGCACAATTAGTGGGGAGTAAGGCATGTGCTACCCCACATCCCTCCCACGGTGCGGGACAGCGTATTATCTGCCAAACAACACCGAGCCCGTTTCTCCATATCCAGGATCCCATGGCTGCAACCCTTGACGGTACCCATTACACATCCGTCATGTGTGCGGGAATGGGATGTGGGCGCACCTCTATGGACTCTACAATCTGGGAATTTCTGTTCATATGTCCTGCATTTCATGGACAGTTGTCATCAACCTTGAACACGCTGGAGGTGCATATGTCTGGCTGTACCGTAGTCACGGCTGTCAGTTCTTCTGGGTCTCTCGATCGCAGCTGGTTGACATTGCATACGGATGAATCTTTGGGGTCCTACTATGAACACCAATGTGCATATGTAAAGTGTAGAACTTGTTGGACTGTGTCCATCTGGCCAGTGGGTTTGACTGCTGCTGTATGTTCCCCAATCGCGGATGTCTGCTTGCTACCCATATTATGTAGTGCTACGTTAACCAGGTTATTCCAAACTGAACCCAGATGGTGTAAATCCAATGATGCAGGCTAGGAAATGCTTTAACTAATCCTCAGATGTCCCATTAGGGAATTTCCGCCACTGTATTGTCAAAATAACACAACCAAAACATGTAGATCCTATTAATTCATTGAAGGATGTTCTTTATAAGCGTGCGCCATAGTTCAGAGATCCTATGACCTTCCTAGTTGGCGTTGCTGGTGTGCCATTAGTATGTGTTCCGCAGGTCGCACATTTGTTCCGCAGTATGGTAGCGAGTGATCCCCATTTTCTTGCTGGCAGATTGAGTGCTGTATGCGCCGGTATACACGCGGTCTGACTTTGTATGGGGAGTGTGTACTGTAGTCCCTATCTGCATTTCCTGTGTTATGCCTTACTGCAGCTGTGTAATTCCACCAGGTTTGCAGTTATGGGTGCCATCTTGGTCGTACGTTTGTCCATCCATGGGAATTGCCTACTGGACACTGGTATACGGCTGTACCCATTTCACAGCTGCATTTATCATTCTCCGGTGGATGATTTGCATTATTGGTGGGGGGTAAGGCATGTGCTATACCCACATCCCTCCCACGGGGCGGGACAATGGATTATCTGCCAAACAACACCGAGCCCCATTTCTGCATACCCACGATCCCATGGCTGCAGCCCTCGATGGTACCCATTACACACTATTCATGTGTGCGGGACTGGGATGTGGACGCACTTCTATGGACTCGGCCATATGGGTATTTCTGCTCATATGTCCTGCATTTCATGGACACCTGTCATCAACCTTAAACACGCTGGTGGTGCATATGTCTAACTGTGCCGTAGTCACGGCTGTTACACCTTCAGCGTCACTCCCTCCATCACGTTTTTATTGCATAGGGTTAAATTTTTGGGTCCTACAATGGACACCGATGTGCATATGTAAAGTGTAGAACCTGTTGGACTGTGTCCATCTGGCCAGTGGGTTTGACTGCTGCTGTATGTTCCCCAATCGCGGATGTCTGTTTGACTACACATATTATGTAGTGCTACGACATCCAGGTTTTCAAACCTGAAACCAAATGGTGTACATCCAAAGATGCAGGTTAGCAACTGCTTTACATAATCCTCAGAAGTCACAGTAGGAAATATCCGCCACTGTATTGTCAGAATAACACCACCATAACATGTAGATCCTATTAATTCATTGAAGGATGTTCTTTATATGTGGAGCCATAGCTTAACCATCCTATAACCTTCCTAGTTGGCGTTGTTGGTGTGCCATTAGTATGTGTTCGCAGGTCGCCCATTTGTTCCGCAGTATGGGCGAGTGATCCCCATTTTCTTGCTGGCAGATTGAGTGCTGTGTGCGCCGGTATTCGCCGCGGTCTGACTTTGTATGGGGGTGTGTACTGTGGTCCCTATCTGTATTTCCTGTGGTGTGCGTTAGTGCAGCTGTGGAAGTACGGCGGGTTTGCAGTTATGGGTGCCATCTTGGTCGTGCGTTTGTCCGTCCATGGGAATTGCCTACTGGACACTGGTATAGGGCTGTACACATTTCACAGCTGCATTTAGCATTCTCCGGTGGATGATTTGCATTATTAGTGGGGAGTAACGCATGTGCTATACCCACATCCCTCCCACGGGGCGGGACAACGGATTATCTGCCAATCAACACCGAGCCCCATTTCTGCATACCCACCATCCCATGGCTGCAACCCTCGACGGTACCCATTGCACATCCTTCATGTGTGCGGGAATGGGATGTGGACGCACGTCTATGGACTCGGCAATCTGGGGATTTCTATTCATATGTCCTGCATTTCATGGACACTTGTCATCAACCTTGAACACGCTGGTGGTGCATATATCTAGCTGTGCCGTAGTCACGGCTGTCACCTCTTCTGGGTCTCTCGATCGCAGCCGGTTGACATTGCGTAGGGATAAATTTTTGGGGTCCTACAATGGACACCAATGTGCATATGTAAAGTGTAGAACATGTTGGACTGTGTCCATCTGGCCAGTGGTTTTGACTGCTGCTGTATGTTCCCCAATCGCGGATGTCTGTTTGACTACCCATATTATGTAGTGCTACGAAACCCATGTCTTTCTACAATTAACCCAAATGGTGTTAATCTAATGCTGCAGGTTAGCAACTGCTTTAACTAATCCTCAGAAGTCCCATTATGAAATATCCGCCACTGTATTGTCAATATAACACAGCGGAACATGTAGAACCTATTAATTCATTGAAGGATGTTCTTTATAAGTGGGAACGCCATAGTTTAAACATCCTATGACCTTCCTAGTTGACGTTGTTGGTGTGCCATTAGTATGTGTTCCACAGGTCTCCCATTTGTTCCGCAGTATGGCAGCGAGTAATCCCCATGTTGTTGCTGGCAGATTGAGTGCTGTGTACGCCGGTATTCGCCGCGGTCCGACTTTGTATGGGGAGTGTGTACTGTAGTCCCTATCTGTATTTCCTGTGTTATGCCTTACTGCAGCTGTGTAATTCCACCGGGTTTGCAGTTATGGGTGCCATCTTGGTCGTACGTTTGTCCATCCATGGGAATTGCCTACTGGACACTGGTGTAGGGCTGTACACATTTCACAGCTGCATTTAGCATTCTCCAGTGGATGATTTGCATTAGTAGTGGGGGGTAAGGCATGTGCTATACCCACATCCCTCCCACGGGGCGGGACAACGGCTTATCTGCCAAACAACACCGAGCCCCATTTCTGCATACCCAGGATCCCATGGCTGCAACCCTCGACGGTACCCATTACACATCCTTCATGTGTGCGGGACTGGGATGTGGACGCACTTCTATGGTCTCGACAATCTGGGAATGTCTGTTCATATGTCCTGCATTTCATGGACACTTGTCATCAACCTTAAACACGCTGGTGGTGCATATGTCTAGCTGTGCCGTAGTCACGGCTATTCACTTTTTTTAGGTCTCTCGATCGCAGCTGGTAGATGTGGCGTACGGATCAATTTTTGGGGTCCTACAATGGACACCAATGTGCATATGTAAAGTGTAGAACTTGTTGGACTGTGTCCATCTGGCCAGTGGGTTTAACTGCTGCTGTATGTTACCCAATCGCGGATGACTGTTTGACTACACATATTATGTAGTGCTACGACAACCAGTTTATTCTGAACTGAACCCAAATGGTGTAAATCCGATGATGCAGGTTAGCAACTGGTTTAAATGAACCTCAGAAGTCCCAATGTGAGATATCCGCCACTGTATTGTCAACACTAACACCACCAAAACATGTAGACCCTACTAATTCATTGAAGGATGTTCTTTATAAGTGGGAACGCCATAGTTTAACCATCCTATGACCTTCCTAGTTGGCGTTGTTGGTGTGCCATTAATATGTGTTCCACAGGTCGCCCATATGTTCCGGTATGGGCGAGTGATCCCCATATTCTTGCTAGCAGATTGGTTGCTGTGTGCGCGGGATTCGCACGGCGGTCTGGATTTCTATGGGGAGTGTCTACTGTAGTTCCCATCTGTATTTCCTGTGTTATGCCTTACTGCAGCTGTGTAATTCCACCGGGCTTGCAGGTATGGGTGCCATCTTGGTCGTAGGCTTGTCCATCCATGGGAATTGCCTACTGGACACTGGTATGGGCTGTACACATTTCACACCTGCATTTAGCATTATCCGGTGGATGCTTTGCATTATTAGTGGGGAGTAGGTCATGTGCTACACCCACATCCCTCCCACGGGCGGACAACGGATTATCTGCCAAACAACACCGAGCCCCATTTCTGCATACCCAGGTTCCCATGGCTGCAACCCTCGACAGTACCCATTACACATCCTTCATGTGTGCGGGACTGGGATGTGGACGCACATCTATGGACACGTCGATCTGGGGATTTCTGTTCATATGTCCTGCATTTCATGGACACTTGTCATCAACCTTAAACACGCTGGTGGTGCATATGTCTCGCTGTGCCGTACTCACGGCTGTCGCGTCATCTGGTGGACGGTAGCGGCTGGATGGAATTCTGTTAGGATAAATTTTGGGTCCTACAATGGACACCAATGTGCATATGTAAAGTTAGATGTTGCTGGACTGTGTCCAACTGGCCAGTGGTTTTGACTGCTGCTGTATGTTCCCCAATCGCGGATGTCTGTTTGACTACCCATATTACGTGGTGCTACGTAAACCAGGTTTTAGAACTGAGAACAAATGGTGTACATCCAAAGATGCAGGTTAGCAACTGCTTTAAATAAACCTCAGACGTCCCAGTAGGAAATATCCGTCACTGTATTGTCAACATAACACCACCAGAACATGTAGATCCCCTATGTATTCATTGAAGCATGTTTTCTTTATAAGTGGGAATGCCATAGTTTACATATCCTAGTTGACGTTGTTGGTGTGCCATTAGTATGTGTTCCACAGGTCGCCCATTTCTTCCGCGGTATGGCAGCGAGTGATCCCCATTTTGTTGCTGGCAGATTGAGTGCTGTGTGCCGGTATTCGCACGGCGGTCTGACTTTGTATGGGGAATGTCTACTGTAGTCCCTATGTGTATTTCCTGTGTTATGCCTTACTGCAGCTGTGTAATTCCACCGGGTTTGCAGTTATGGGTGCCATCTTGGTCGTACGCCTGTCCATCCATGAGAATTGCCTACTGGACACTGGTATAGGGCTGTACACATTTCACACCTGCATTTAGCATTATCCGGTGGATGCTTTGCATTATTAGTGGGAGTAAGGCAGGTGCTACACCCACATCCCTCCCACGGGGCGGGACAACGGATTATCTGCCAAACAACACCGAGCCCTGTTTCTGCATACCCAGGATCCCATGGCTGCAACACTCGACGGTACCCATTCCACATCCTTCATGTGTGCGGGACTGGGATGTGGATGCACTTCTATGGACTCAGAACTCTGGGGATTTCTGTCCATATGTCCTGCATTTCATGGACACTTGTCATCAACCTTAATAACGCTGGTGGTGCATGTGTCTAGCTGTGCCGTAGTCACGGCTGTCGCTTCTTCTGGTTGAACGATAACAGCTGTATGATGTTCCATAAGTATCAATTTTTGGGTCCTACAATGGACACCAATGTGCATATGTAAAGTGTAGAACTTGTTGGACTGTGTCCATCTGGCGGGTGGTATTGACTGAACTTCCTAGTTGGCGTTGTTGGTGTGCCATTAGTATGTGTTCCACAGGTCGCCCATTTGTTCCGCAGCATGGCAGCGAGTAATCCCCATTTTGGTGCTGGCAGATTGAGTGCTGCGACGCGGTATTCGCACGGCGGTCTGACTTTGTATGGGGAGTGTCCACTGTAGTTCCCAACTGTATTTCCTGTGTTATGCCTTACTGCAGCTGTGTAATTCCACCGGGTTTGCAGTTATGGGTGCCATCTTGCCGTACGTTTGTCCGTCCATGGGAATTGCCTACTGGACACTGGTATAGGGCTGTACACATTTCACAGCTGCATTTAGCATTCTCCGGTGGATGTTTTGCATTATTAGTGGGGGGTAAGGCATGTGCTATACCCACATCCCTCCCACGGGGCGGGACAACGGCTTATCTGCCAAACAACACCGAGCCCCATTTCTGCATACCCAGGATCCCATGGCTGCAACACTCGACAGTACCCATTACACATCCTTCATGTGTGCGGGACTGGGACTCGACAATCTGTGGATTTCTGTTCATATGTCCTGCATTTCATGGACACTTGTCATCAACCTTAAACACGCTGGTGATGCATATGTCTAGCTGTGCCGTAGTCACGGCTGTCGCTTCTTCTCGGTGGAATGGCAGCAGCTGGATGATATAGCGTACGGAACAATATTTGGGGTCCTACAATGGACACCAATGTGCATATGTAAAGTGTAGAACTTGTTGTACTGTGTCCATCTGGACAGTGGTTTTGACTGCAGCTGTATGTTCCCCAATCGGGTGTCTGTTTGACTACCCATATTATGTAGTGCTATGGAAACCAGGTGTTTCATAACTGAATACAAATGGTGTCCATCCACGGATGCAGGTTAGCGACTGCTTTCAATAAACCTCAGAAGGCCCAATAGGAAATATCCGCCACTATATTGTCATAATAACACCAGCAAAACATGTAGATCCTGTTTATTCATTGACAGATGTTCTTTATCAGTGTGAACGCCATTGTTTAACCATCCTATGACCTTCCTAGTTGACGTTGTTGGTGTGCCATTAATATGTGTTCCACAGGTCGCCCATTTGTTCCGCAGTATGGAAGCGAGTGATCCCCATTCTCCTGCTGGCAGATTGAGTGCTGTGTACGACGGTAGTCTGCACGGTCTGGATTTCTATGGGGTGTCTACTGTAGTCCCTATCTGTATTTCCTGTGTTATGCCTTACTGCAGCTGTGTAATTCCACCAGGTTTGCAGTTATGGGTGCCATCTTGCTCGCGCTTGTCCATCCATGGGAATTGCCTACTGGACACTGGTATAGGGCTGTACACATTTCACACCTGCATTTAGCAATATCCGGTGGATGCTTTGCATTATTAGTGGGGAGTGAGGCATGTGCTACACCCACATCCCTCCCACGCCGCGGGACAATGGATTATCTGCCAAACAACACCGAGCCCCATTTCTGCATACCCACGATCCCATGGCTGAAACCCTCGACAGTACCCATTACACATCCTTCATGTGTGCGGGACTGGGATGTGGACGAACTTCTATGGACTCGACAGTCTGGGGTTTTCTGTTCATATGTCCTGCATTTCATGGACACTTGTCATCAACATTAAACACGCTGGTGGTGCATATGTCTAGCTGTGCCGTGGTCACGACTGTCGCTTCTCCTGGTTGAACGATGAAGGCTGGATGGTATTCCGTACGGGACAATTTTTGGGTCCTACAATGGACACCAATGTGCATATGTAAAGTGTAGAACTTGTCGGACTGTGTCCATGTGGCCAGTGGTTTTGACTGCTGCTGTATGTTCCCCATTCGCGGATGTCTGCTTGACTACCCATAGTGTGTAGTGCTACGTAAACCAGGTTTTCCAAAACCGAGACCAAATGGTGTACATCCAATGATGCAGGTTAACAACTGCTTTAAATAATCCCCAGAGGTCCCAGTAGGGAAGTATCGCCACTTTCTTGTCAGAATGACACCACCATAACAGGTAGATCACGAGCACTTTGGCCCGGTCTTACCGGGCATTTGCAAATGTAATTAGCAGAAACATATCACTAAATGAATAATAATACATATTTTAATAATAAAGTTAATCTTATGTTATTTGGACAATAGCTTCTGCTATTGACATACGATGCTGTGGGTGGTGCGGTTACCATACACATGGCTTTCTCAAAGGCGAATTCACAATTCTAAACACTACTGTGGTCTCCTTTAAGGACCCTTAGCCAGTGGTCAACATTACTCAAGCCACTGCATCACTTACATATGCCTTCTACCGGCACCTACAGGACTGCATGGATCAGGCATTCCCTTACCCAACTGTGGTTCTTTGTACCAATGCCAAGCATCCAGTGTGGTGTACCCCAGCCATACCCAAGCTGTACAACGAGAGGAGGTGGCTACTACAAGACAGAGCAGACTCCTTGTGAGGTATGACACCCTTGCTCATTATATGTGAAGAGCTACAAGCTCTCATGACATAATCCGGGGCAGGTTCCACAGATATATCTCCAAGGACTCGACAGACAATCATACGGCCTTCATTAGCTATGCTGGACACCTGGGAGGTAACTCCCAGATATGCTCTGACTGGGTTCACAATGATGTGAAGTTTACTGAACATACACACATTGCCAACATACTGGCTGACAGGTTCGGTGAAGACATCTCCACCTCCCCCCACATGGAGAGATGTCTGTACCAGCAGATTGTGGCCCCGAATGTTCTGTAGCACAGGTGGGACATGCTCTCTCCAAGGTAGTGAACACAGCATCCATGGGACCAGCTGGTGTCCCGACTGTGTACTCCGCGATCTCATTGAGGAATTAGACCCACAGTTAGGACAGCTGTTTGATCTTAGCCTCACCTCGGGTAACGTACCCAAGTTGTGGCGCACGGCGACTGTAGTCCCACTTCACAGGGGCAGTGCCTCCACTGACCCTGGTTATTACCGTCCCATTAGCATGAGATGCCTTATCTGGAAAGACATGGGGAAGGATCATACTGCAGCCCATAGATGACGACATAGGGGACCTGCATACTTTGCATCCAACCCAGTTTGGCTTGGTCAGGGGCAGATCATGCGTTTAAAACCTGGTTGACGTTTTAGGGACAGTCACCGAGGCCATTGATGAGGGTCATGCAGTCCATACAGCCTACCTCGACCTGGCAAAGGCCTTCAACACAATACCCCCCTCGGGTATCATTGATAAACTCATCGGCTTGGATGTGAACACGTACATCGCAGGATGGGTTGCAAACTGGCTAGGTGACACAACCCACGGTCATAGTTGCTGGCAGCATGTCAGACTTACTGCCTGTCACAGGCGGTGTCCCACGGGGCTCTGCCCTGGGTCCACTCTTTTTCTACATCTACATTTCCAAAGTACAAGCACACACAGGGGTTAGGGCTGACATTGTTTGTAGATGACTGCGAACCGGTGCCATAGTGGGACGGACATCTGACACAGATATCCTTCAAAGGGGCCTCACAGATATGGATATCTGCTGTCAGGGACATGGCCTACAGCTAAATGCCGGGTTATGCATAGTCATACCCATCGGGAAGAACAAGGTCATCCCTGTCCGCCATATGGGTGGCAGTCCACTGATCACGGGGGAATTACCAGGGATCTGGGGACCCAGGTTGTCAGTCACCATTCGTTCGACACACACGTTGCTATGGTGGTTCGGTAGAACTTCTACATTGCCCACCTGATCGTGCAGGGATTCACATCTAGATCAGGGTAGGTCATCGTCTCCTTGTACTCATTACTCATTAGACCTATGATTGAGTACATTGCCCAGTTCGGAAGGTATCTGACCCGACACCTACAGCAGCTGGGAAGGCCCCATAGGTTCATCGTCAGACAGATGCAGGGTGTCAGGGATTTGTGTTATGCTGCCCCACTGTAAGGACTCCTGCTCCATTCAGTCACATACCACTTGTTCAGTGGTGACCTGTGCCTGACATACGAGGCCATGTCGACCCATATTTGATGACTATGCTTCACCTACTGGATCTACATCCCTCAGAACCACAAGGGCAGGTGACGTGAACCTTGACACGGTCATTAATAGAATGTGTTGGAGTGACACATACATCACCCAGACACTCACTATGCTGTGGAACAACATCACAGTACATGTGAGGCAGAGAACCTTGCTAGCCTTGTTCGAGGGGGATCTTGTCCATTGGATGGGGTATTGCAGATATACCCCAGGGATTACATCATTGTCACTGCTTGACAGAGGTACAGCAATATAATAGGCATTTTATCTCCAGACTGGAGGGTTGGCAAAGGTAACATAACTGTGGCCTAGGGTTATGGCTGCCCTTGGGTAGATAGCCTACTCTGTACCTATGGACCTATGAACCTATGTTCATAGTTTGTCCCATTCACACTTGTCTATCCCGTATCCTCATTCTTATGTGTATATTTCTGTGGCACGTGATTGAACTATGTATTACCTGCAGGTATGCTGTCTACAGTGCACATACGTCACAGTTGATTACAGTGTATCTGTGTACCTACCTCTGTGATACTGAGGACTACCACACATCCTTCACAGCATTACATGCATATGTCCATTCTATTATTCTTTGGCCTGAGGGGGGGTGTTAAGGCAATGGTTCAACGTGTCCCTGTTTGTGCACGCGTCATGGTGGTCTTTGACCAGCCTCCGTTGCTGTCGTGGGATGGACGGTAGTGTTGGTGTGTGTTTGGCATGTGTTTTCACTGCCGGTACATCTGTGGGAGGTGGGGTTGGCACATGTTCCTCTTTGCAGGGGGCCCCATCCTGGACATTTGTGTCATGCATCTACACTTGGCACGTGCCATATGTCCTGTGCTATTCCCACAGTCGTGTATGCCTTCCTGCATTACTACTGCGTGTTACTGGCTGTTTGTATCTGGTACGCATGGCTATTATGGTGGATAGCTTGGCCTATTCCCATGCTATGACATACCCATCCATCCAGGCATATACATGTTATTCCGTCCTTTGCGTTGGCCATGGGTGTTTGGCCATCCGGCAACGCTACTCTCAACGTGTGATGTCCCACCTTCCCCTTCTGTGCCTGTGGCACCCTGTTGGGGCGTCCTGCTTGGTGGGCAGATGTTCCGCCATATGTGTTGTGTTTGACATGTCTGCATAGCTAATCATCGGTACGGTGGCTGAACATACCGCCTTGTCCAGATGTGTACAGTTATGGGCACCGTGGCGTGTGCACGCCTATGGGGTTTCGACAGGTCCATACCACATGCGGGATGTACACATTCTGCCGACACATTCACATGCAGCCATTTGGATATCTGTACCTGAGGTGGGATGTTAACATGTGGGGTACATATTTGCCCGCGTGGCACTGCCTAGGACAATACTTCTTACTACATTTCAGGTATGCCCATTGTGTGTAGGTGTGTAGCTGCGCAAGGCTGCTAGCTGGGTTGGGTGCACGGTCGTACATGGGTGCGGGTTACATGCTATGACGGGCTGTTGTGTATTACATTTGCATGCATGAGTTCCGCTTCTGGATATTACGCTTAGGCATCGCCGTCCTATGTGTATCTGCGAGCACGTTGCTGGGTGTAGTACATGTTGCTATGCACATGTTTGCCTGTGTTTAGGGTATCTTGTTTCCTTCTTGTTGTTATATCGACACGGCTACCCGGCTGTGTACTCTCACTACTGCTGGTGACCATGCCCATGTCGCTACTTCTATGTCGGTGCGGCGCGCTGACATGCTGCGGTACACCTTCACTGGGTATGCCCACTGACAGTGCATTGCAGGACGGACACGGTATTACGCGTATCCTTTGTTCCTTGGACGGGTACACTTTGGACTTCGTGGGTTAATGTTTGGTTCTCCGTTTTGTGTGAACGGGTACTATGTTGCATAGTCTGCGTACGTTTCATTATCCACGGGCCCTGGCTGGTGCGGTTACTATTGCAGGCGGCCTGTGGAAGTCAGCACTTTAGGTTGCTCATCGCCTGCCGGCTTGGCCACGCCTCCGGACGCATCCTACTTGGGCTCGCTCACGTGCCCTCCGCACGTGTCTGTGGTTGCGGCGCGCACTCATTACTATGCATATGGCGCTGCTACGCCGATTATTCACTGCACTGCTGGCGCAAGCCTTACACCGGCCTTGCGCCGAGCTTCATGAATCCCGGGGATGGTTTAATTTAAGTACTGACTGAGACTTGCTCAGAGCAGGCTGAAAGTGTACGTTTGTACATGAGATAAATGCAGTTAACACGTGTATAGTGTATAGATTCCGCTTATTGTGCTTGCTTCTCTATTTTGATTAAAAAGCGATTGCATTTTCGTAGTTGGTTTCAATATGTT
Organism: Protopterus annectens; assembly: GCF_019279795.1. NCBI lineage: Eukaryota > Metazoa > Chordata > Ceratodontiformes > Protopteridae > Protopterus > Protopterus annectens. The sequence continues at coordinate 1,548,668,691 of NC_056739.1, forward strand.
CACATTATAGAGAACTGTCTGAAGTTGTGTCTCTGTATGTGTGTGGGTATGAATTACAAAATCAAAAAGGATGCATTATATAGGTAGTTAATATGTTATTCTGAGCATGTTGCTTCAAAAGATTGTTAGTTCATCGGAATGTTTCTACATGATGGAATCATGGAAATCGGGCTCATCCCAGAGTTTACAACCAAAAGTCTACACTACAAACGTATTATTTAAATGTTATTAATGGCTACACATTTGCCATATATATTGATGGTGTGAACTGTTTATCTAAGTACCACTTCCAGAAGAATTATGGCTTCATGAAGGTGGTCTAAAAATTGTTAACTTGGTTAGAAGAAAAGACATGCTTATCGGATAAGCGAGTTGCACGCTTACTCATAGCTCTTAATATTGTCACAGTAAAACTCAAACGTTAAAACAAAGTTCAACAATCATGGTACATTTATTTAGTTGTACTATTTACTCAGATAGCTAGAATACAGGTGTTTGTATGATCTTGAATCTTATGAAAAAAATAAAAAAATTTTAAGTGCATTTTTAGTGATGCTTAGTTATCTCACTGTTAACTGCCATGCTACAAATCAGAAATTTTAATGAGGGAAAGGACAAACCTTTAAAGGCAAGGTAAGGACACCTTGGGGGGGGGGGTTATGATTTTGGTATACTTGAAAATGATTCTGTTTGCTTTGTCTAAAAGCTTTTTATATAATTGTCCGATATCACAGTGCTTAATTATCTCATATTGATTTATGCTTGCACATGATGTGGCAGCATATATTATCACACTTAGTTTTGTGCTTACAATATATCACTTGTTTACATTCCTGCATATACTATGTCAGCTCCATTCTGCCATAGATCATTCTCACACTTGGCCATAAAGTCAATTGCAACAGCCCTGTAGCATATTTTATGTTAACATTAACCGTTTTCCCCTGTACAATACTAAAAATGTGTCCACATGTCCAGAGTTCACTGTAAACTGAATAGAAGTCAAACAGCTTTCAAACGAATATCTCTAATTATAATAGTAACATTAACTCTATTGGTGTGGTATAAACTAATTACCTTTTACAGCTACCCAGGCACAATATTAATCGCCATATTCGGCAGTCATAATTATGTACTGCAGTTTTGTTATAATAACAGTATATGCCTTCCTCAAATGTACTCTTATGTTTCTTCCATTGTCACATGAGCCATTAGCGAGCACATGCATGTGCTCACAAATGTCTATGCATATGTACAGCAGGTAATTTGGCATAGTGGAATACACCTTCATGGTGCATTATAATTTGTTTAAAGGTCATATTGTGTGAGTAGAGCTCATATTTTATTTTGAACTAGTGATAAAAGTATACTCTCCTACTAACAATATAGAAACTTAATATAAATCATTTCACTGCATAAATAAATAAACCAGAAATGTATATGCAAATATTTTTACTGTGCTGGGGCACCCCTCCCCTGTTCATAGTAGCATCATCCAAACCCATTAGCTTTTAGAGAAGGAACTTGTGTAGGCTTCGAAAGTCTTTGTAACCTATGGATTGTTTCTTGTTGCTGTTTGCTAAGGTGGGCATGCTTGTAACGGCATGGAGCCAGTGTATAAATCCATTTATTTATTTTTCCAGGAGCAGTTAAATTAGGGATCACATATTAGCATAGTTAGAAAATGGGAGTGGGATATTAGTGGTCCTGCTTGCCGTGTAGGGGAGACGCATCGCTGATGCATCATTGACACTGACTGCATAACAGACTGCTGATTTGTTGTGGTTCCAGTGCAGTGCGGCTTACAAAGATAAGCATAGTAAATAGGCTGAAAGCAGGCATCTGGAACAGAAAAAAAGAGAGTGTTCCCACCAGCTGATGTCACTGTGATGTCACAAAATGGGCGGAGCATGGATGGGAGAGGGGTGGGAATGGGTGGAGCTATGGGTGATGTGTGGGGCATGACCTTAGTCCGTTTTAGCCACAAAGAAAGCTGACAACCCTAGGGAGGTTGAGTGAAGGTGCTTCAGTCCTTTTCAGTTCTATAATGGGTTCCAGGATGTTTTTTAACATCTGACTTTCATAGCCTCTCACTAGAAAATCATTCTCTTAGTTGTTCAGGTTTCTCAAAAATGGTTCCATCTCTGTGGTAATTCGAGCTAATCTATAGCCTTGGGATTTCACTACATTATACTTGGTTTTTGTAGGATGTAGACTTTTACTGTGGAGTAATAAGTTAACCCTCGTTGGTTTTCTGAATAGATCAGTGGTGATTCTGTTATTGTTGGTGTCCTTGGAAATCTGCATATCTAAGAAAGTGGTTGAAGTACAGCTATGGGAAGAGGTAAACTTCAGGAAGGGGGTTGTTTGATTGAGGTAAGTGATAAAATCTCCAAGCTGCAAGGTGTCACCTTCCCACACAATAAAGACATTGTCAATAAAATGTAAATAGCATGTGATATGCTGCATGAAGTCTGTGTTTAACACAAAGTCCTCCTCCCGTTTGCCCAGGGCTATGTTAGCTATGCTGGGAGCCATGGCAGCCCCCATTGCTATACCAGTTTTTTGTTTGTAGTGTTTGCCATTGAAAGTAAAGAAATTGAAGTCCAGTACAAGATTAATGTGCTTGCTTAACTTTTGCAGTTGTGCCTGTGTACCCTGATTATGTTTCTTAAAAGACTCCATAGCTGCTGTTATACAGTAATTGTGAGGGAGTACTGTGTACAAGGATTCCACATCAATAGTTACCAAAATACTGTCAGCTTCCACTGTAATGTTTTTATTTTCTTCAAAAATCCATTGAATCTCTTATGTATGACTTATTCTTTTCTGCTAGAGGTTTCAGCAAGTAATCAAGGTAAATGGCTGTGGCTTCAGTAAGGGAACCTCCACTTGCTACCACCGGTCTATAAGGTGGGTCTTCTCTGTTCTTGTGTGGCTTTGGTATTCCAAAAAAGTAAGGTAAACGTGGGCATGGGCTCCATAAATAATTATAAAGATTTTCAGTGATAAGTTTTTCTTCCCATAATGTGGTGAGATTAGTGTTCCATAAATCATATGCTCTTTTATGTCATCCATGGCAAATAACTCATAAAATCTGTTATCCTCCAGCATGTTCTCTATCTTTTGGTTGTAGCTAGTGGTATCAGTCACAAGTATACCTCCTCCCTTGTCTGCCTTCATTACACGCCTGGATTTTTCATTGCCTAGCTCAAGCAATGCTTTTCTTTCTCCCTGTGTTAAGTTATAAAGTTTTTCTTTGGAGGTTTTAAGCAGTTTCCTGATATCCATCTCACATTTCACTTTGAAAGCAGCTAGTGTTTGATGTAGTGGTGGACAATAGCTGCTAGGCCTTTTTATAGTTTCATCAATAGGCTTATTTTCAGTGTCATTACTTTTGCCATGAAACTGTACCCTTAAGTTGAGCTTCCTCACAAACATTTTAAGGTCTATCAGTACTTGAGCAACCTCACTCCCGCAGCTTGGTACAAAAGTAAGTCCTTTGGACAACACACTTTTTTCCTCTTCAGTCAGTGCTTTAACAGAGTGGTTCCAGATAAGTGGAGCACCTGTTATTGTGGTACCTGTTGTTGTTGTTATTGTACCTGTTATTGTGGCTGTTTCCTATGTCTGAGCCTGGGACCTGGGTTGTAGTCAGGGTTCCAGTCAGGACTGCCCAGGTATTGTATTTCCCTCACCCCTGTCCACTGTTTGGTTCTCCTGTCTTCCTGGGAGTTTGTGGATAGAGTATGAGACCTCTGGAATTCCTCCTCTGCTTTCTGGAATCTCGGTGGGTTGTAGTAGTATTCCTCACTGTGGCTGTGGTATGGGGGGACCTGGTAAGAGGGACAGGCTCTGGGGCTCTGGTGGTGGTGGTCGTCATTCTTGTTCTGGTACTGGTGCTGGCTTTGGTATTGGTGCGGTGGTTGATGTCTGTGCTGTCGATATTGGTCTTCCTGAAGAAACCGATCTCTGTGATGGTGCTGCTGCTCCTGGTAGCTGGATTGTCTGTGGTCCCGGTTGTCCTGGTAGTCCTGTAATTCATCCTGTAGAACTCTCTGTCTGTTCTGGTTGCCGCTGTGGCTTATGTTCCTTATAGACCGGTGGTAGCAAGTGGAGGTTCCCTTACTGAAGCCACAGCCATTTACCTTGATTACTTGCTGAAACCTCTAGCAGAAAAGAATAAGTCATACATAAGAGATTCAATGGATTTTTTGAAGAAAATAAAGAACATTACAGTGGAAGCTGATAGTATTTTGGTAACTATTGATGTGGAATCCTTGTACACAGTGCTCCTTCACAATTACTGTATAACAGCAGCTATGGAGTCTTTTAAGAAACAAAATCAGGGTACACAGGCACAACTGCAAAAGTTAAGCAAGCTCATTAATCTTGTACTGGACTTCAATTTCTTTACTTTCAATGGCAAACACTACAAACAAAAAACTGGTATAGCAATGGGGGCAGCCATGGCTCCCAGCATAGCTAACATAGCCCTGGGCAAATGGGAGGAGGACTTTGTGTTAAACAACACAGACTACATGCAGCATATCACATGCTATTTATGTTTTATTGACGATGTCTTTATTGTGTGGAAAGGTGACACCTTGCAGCTTGGAGATTTTATCACTTACCTCAATCAAACAACCCCCTTCCTGAAGTTTACCTCTTCCCATAGCTGTACTTCAACCACTTCCTTAGATATGCAGATTTCCAAGGACACCAACAATAACAGAATCACCACTGATCTATTCAGAAAACCAACGAGGGTTAACTTATTACTCCACAGTAAAAGTCTACATCCTACAAAAACCAAGTATAATGTAGTGAAATCCCAAGGCTATAGCTCGAAGTACCACAGAGATGGAACCATTTTTGAGAAACCTGAACAACTTAGAGAATGATTTTCTAGTGAGAGGCTATGAAAGTCAGATGTTAAACAATATCCTGGAACCCATTATAGAACTGAAAAGGACTGAATCACCTTCACTCAACCTCCCCAGTAGAAAAATGTTAAGTAATCCCACAGAAAATAACAGATGCAAAAATAGCTGCATTCTGACATACACTTTGGATTATCACAGTATCAAAAATATTATTGAAGAAAACTGGGACATTGTCACAGGAAACCCTTTTCTGATTAACATTTTAGGTGAAGCTCCATCATTTGTTTATAGGAAGGCTTAGGCCAGGAATATTAGAAGTTTTGTTGAATTTAAACCTAGACCATGTGAGAAAAGCACTAAAAGATGTGAAACTAATTGTACATTTTGTATATTTATACAGCAAGGTGATAGTTTTTATTGCCCTTATTTAAAGAAGATCATTAAAACCAGTGCAGGGGGTGACTGTAACACTAAAAAAGTAATTTACAGGGCACAGTGCAATTAATGTGATGCATTCTGCGCAGGCAAGACTGTAAATAAACTCAAGCGAAGGATTTCATGTCATCTGTCAGAAATCCACTCTGGATGTAAAAATAATGCACTAGCCAAACACCTTTCTCTTCATAAAAGACACACAGGTTTTAAGTTCCAGATCCTGGATCTCATAGACATGTGTGATCTTGAAGGAGACATCCCAAATATTCTGGAGAAACATGAACTCATGTGGCAATTAAAGCTGAACTCTTTTAGAAAGCCTGGACTAAACTATTACTGTTCAATTAAAAGTGCACTGGAACTTAGAAAATTGCCACATTGTTTACATGACTAATTGTATTTTATTTTATTTTTTTCTACAAATTGTTTTTAAATGCCATTTTAAATCATTTGAAATTTAAGTGTATATTTTGTTTCCATCATCATACCTATATATATATATATATATATATATATATATATATATATATATATATATATATATATGGATCACCTTCAGATGCCCGAAATCGTTTAGACACACAAATCACCGACACCAAAAGACCGACAACAAAAAATACCGATAACGCAAAACACCGAAAACCATTACACCAACACACTACACGTAAACAACACAGTACACTACATAACATATCCACTATCCCTAACCCAAACCCTAACCCTAAGGTCCGACACTACCGACACTTAACCTACCTGCACCCTAACCCTAACTCACTTACCCACCCCTAACCCCAAGGTCCGACACTACCGCACACTCACCCTACCTGCACCCTAACCCTAACTCACTTACCCACCCCTAACCCCAAGGTCCGACACTACCGCACACTCACCCTACCTGCACCCTAACCCTAAATACCCACCCCTAACCCCAAGGTCCGACACTAGACACTCACCCTACCTGCACCCTAACCCTAACTCACTTAACCCACCCCTAAACCCACAGTCCCTCACGATCGCACACACACCCTACCTGCACCCTAACCCTAACTCACTTAACCCACCCCTAAACCCACAGTCCCTCACTATCGCACACTTACCTGTCCACTCCCTAACACTAAATCCCTCACTCTATCACACACTTACCGAGTCCGTCGGGTTCTCACCTTGTCGGTCATCTGCGTTGTCGGTGTTTTCGTCCCGTCGGATTCCGTGTCGGCGAAACGCTTTGTCAGGCATCTGAAGGTGACCCATATATATATATATATATATATATATATATATATATATATATATATATATATATATATATTTTTTATTTATTTTATTTTTTTCTGGTTCTCTTTTTTTTCCACTTTATTCAAAATGATGGTAAAAACAATACTAACTAATTATACAGTTATATAGGTTTTTAGGTTTCTTGTACACAGACCTGAGGAAGTCTAGAAGGACGAAAGCGATCTTTGTTAACAATAGGTAATGAAAATAGAAACAGATTTTACATGCATAATGTATATGTATATATTTATATATAATTTTTGATCGCAAAATGAACTAAGGTTGATATATTTCCAGCCATGTAGTATATTGCCTTGTATAAAATCACAGACTTAATAATCTACTTAATAATTTGGTTAAATAAGATGTACCATTAAAGTACATTAGGGCTATATATTATTATGACAGCTACTAGGTAGGGCAGGACCAGCTCGAATGTCACACTGATGGGGGAAGGGATGTGAATTTAACATGTGTACCAATAACACTTTGTTTTACAGCACAATAAATCACTCCCATGCCTGATAAAAGTATATATATATATTTAGAAAGCTTGTGAGGAAATTATTACTCTATTTTGTTTTACTTGGATCGCTTGTCTGTGTACTTAATAAAGGATTTTCGACTGGAAACAGACTGCCTGCCTTGCTTGGATTACTTTCGAATACTTAGTAATGCTGTAGAATTATATATTTTCTATTATTACTTTTTGACTTGACGAGTTTACGTTCGCTACTTCTACTATTATTGTCTGATCTGATTAATATACAGTGATTAACTAGAAATATATGGAATGAAAATCTTCCACACAGAGAAGTTTCTTACACAGTTTCGATTTAAGGTTAATAAAGACAACTTGCAGCTGTAAGGGTGCCAGACAGATTTTTGCCTTCACGTATTGCAGTGATACAAAACTGCACCCCCCTACTACATTAAAACAGTTGCAAGCTGCCTTGGGAGTTAACAGGTTACTGTCTACAATGGATTTCTAATTATACAGAAGTAGTTAACACTTTATTAGAATTACTATAAAGGATACCCCTGAACCTTTACCCTGGCAGAGCTTTCATGAGCAAGCTTTCGCATAATTGAAAATGTTACTCTTAAAACCTCCTGCACTTGTATTATGTGACTGTTCGAAAACATTTTTCTTCTGTGGTGAAAGGAATAAAGTTGCATTAGGATTATTAGCACAATGTAGAAATGATGGTTAGAGACCTATTGCTTATTTTAGTATGAATCTTGATCCTGTATCAGCAGCCTTCCTCCACTGCCTTAGAGTGGGAGCTGCAACAGCGCAATGTTAGATTTAAAAGATGTTCCATTGCAGAGTCCAGATCTAATTGTCTTTGTAGATGGCTTCTGTGTTCAAAGAGATGATGGTGAACTCGTAACAGTCTTTTCAGTTAATACACAAGACAGAATTTTGTTTATTGGACAATTAAATGGGATTGTGTCTGCCCAAATAGTCACACTTGTAGCTATTACCGAAGCCTGTATGACTGTCAAAGATCAATTAGTGACAGTTTTTACTGACTCATGCTATACTTATAGGTTCATAGGTAGGTACTAGGCTATTGGCCGTAAGGCCTATATAAGCCTAGACAAACGGTACCCTGGCTTTTGCCACCCAAGAAAATTATTTTCCTGTGCCCCTGTCAAGCAGAGCCACAGAAGTGATCCCCGGGGTGAATTTCCTATCTCCCATCCAGTCATCAAGATTTTTCTTGAAGAGTGCTAATGAGTAGTTCATGATTTTGAGACACTTTGGAAAGAACGAGGTTATTTGACTTAAGCAGGAACTTCTAAAAATGCTGTTTTTAATGATTTAATAGACGTCTTACTGTCACAAGGGGAAATTGCTGTTAAATATTCTGCACATACGAATGACATTTCTTTTATAACTCAAGGAAATATTTTTGCAGATATGGCGGCAAAACAGACTGCATTGTCTTATCCTGTTTAGGCTTCAGTTTTGTTTAAGTGCTGCAAAAATATCCATATTTGTTTGCAGGAGCTATTATCTACTTCTTTTTTTATGGACCTTTAAGTGGGACAGCTATTGTGATTTTCCTCATTTTATTTTGTTTGGCTTTTGCTGTCCAGAACAATGAGTGCATCATTTGCAGCCATTAGAACTGTAAGTAATTAACCAGTTAATATACATACATACATGTGTTGCTAAAAAGCCACAGGCATTAGGTTAGAATTAAATCAAACACCTGAATGGCATCCTAGATTTAATATTTTTCTGTTGTCTTGTACACCTGTGCACAGACTCTTAATATTAGTGACTGTTGAGTCTGTGCACGTATACCTACTTCACATGATGGGGATATTCCATTGTTCTCAATACCAGTGACTGATACAGAAGTTCAAACTGCATTTCTTACTATTTTTCTCACTAAAAAATTGAAAGGCTAAACATGCTTCAACCTCTTTTCTGTAATGCTACTTCAGCTATCAGTGACTTTTAAAGGGTATGCTTTGTTATAAAAATGGAACACTTTTTGTTGGAAACATTGCTTGCAATTTTACTTGGAGAACTTTTGATGGGGCTGGAGGGCAGGGTATGGTGACATTGCCTGAGTACTACATTTGTGGAGATAAAGCTTATCCCTGGTTACCTACTGGCTTGTCTGGTTGTTTTATACAGGACAGAGTATACCAGCTGTACTCTATAAAGCTGTCTTACCTGAAGGAAAGAGTTGTAATGTTCATCGCAGGAGAGGTACTAAAGAGATTCCAAACCCAGTTGGGTAAATAGACACCTCCTGGGTTTATCGTAATGTTCATAAGAACTGTTTCACAAGTATCTTGATGATGGGGTTATTTCTGGAGCAGAAATCATGCCTATATATGGGTCAGTAAAGTCCATCTGAAAGCTGAGGAAGCTGTCTAAACTCTTAAATTTTAAGTAACTCCACATTTGATTCCATTAATTTAATTACTCAATGACTGTTATGCACAGTGTGGTGCTGCTGAACAGAGTGACACTTGATTCCACCTTCGCCTCTGAAGGAGGTACAAACACACTTAACAAAATGGAGTGCTGTTCATATTCCTAGTAATGCTGGTGCTATTCATAATCATCTAGAAATTGTTCAAAAAGTCACTGAACAGGCAGTCTGTAAATGGTTCATATCCCAGGCCCTAGCTTGTAAAAGTTTCATCTCCCAAGCTTCTGCTTACACTTATCAAGGGTATCAGAATTTGTCAGAGATTTGGGATGCATGGTTAAGCTTAAAAAGGCTACTGTGGTCGTTGGTCTAGTAAACACGTATGAACTTTCATATGCTAAAGAAGATGATAGTTCCCAGTGGGCATGGTTAACTTACTTTGGATGTGGAGAAGGAATCTCAGGCTTTTACATAGTTTGAGTGATCCTTTACATTCCCCCTTCTGATGCTATAAAGTGTGAGGTATACTGAGAAGAAAGAAATGTCAGTGTTTAATTCATTTTTAATATGTTTTCATCTCAAGATGGATTCCTGGGTGTTTTTGATTTTTTTTTTACTTCCTGCCAAATATGAAATGCTAGCATGGCAAAATGTAGCAAGTTCTTTTATGGAATGCAGAACTCATGCTTATTATGTAAGTCATAAACAGTCAGGAAATCTTAACACTTTTCATTTTTAATTGATCAGTGGTTGTTCTGTGATTGTTATATTAATCTTGCTTTAAATCAGAAAAGGTATAACGAGTATATGATTCTACTGTTCAGGGAGTCATGACCTTGATTTCCTAGCCTTCCACATGGGTGCCTTTCATTGTAATAAAGGATATTATTATTCTCTGCTGAACTGTGTTGTGGGAAAGTTATTTGGTACCTTAACAGGATCCATGTCTTTCTCCTCTCAAGATGAAAAGGAGAAGCTCTTCCAGACTCTGTATCCCATGTGACTAGCTAGTTGGTTATTATAATTGATGTATGTTCAAATCCTTATCCTATTTTTTTAGTATACATATTTTTTGGATTTTTGTTTCTGCAGTTGAATTCAAATTCTTAATCATTTGCATTTTTTCATAACTTGATATTATACTGGATGTCTAAAGAGACCTTTGAGTGAAACTAGCAGTCTTTATCTGTTTGCTTGTATTCTTGAATTAAACTTGTTTTCTGATATATTACTAGTTTGTTTACTTTTTTCTGAAAGCTAAGTAGACTGTAGCTTTCTGTGTAAAACGAATAAAGAACTTTTTGAGATGTCTCAAAGACAATGCCTGTGTTCTACAAACGTAGATATTTTTTTTATAGAAGAGCAGGCATTGAATTTTATCATTCACTTTGCTTTTATTTAATCTTAGTACTGCAGCATAAGTACCGCAGCATAATTCATTCCAAGTATCCTTATATAACAGAACATAGTGATAATTTATAGCTTTAACTAGTTTTATAGATTGCATAATTGTAAATAATGGAAAACCAGAAGATTCAGAGGAAAGGCAAGTTTAGCAATATGAGATTAAAGGTGAAGTGAATGCAAACATTTGGCACCTGTTCTTGTGGCTGTAACTGTGACAATGTGAGGTATTGCCAGCTATGCCAGGAGAAGTAGGGCAGTGGATATGTAACATATGCCAGCACAACTGTCTGGAATTTTGTAAAGAATTATATGTCATTCATATATCAAACTGATTTGTACATATGCTTGTGTTGAAAATTTTATTTGTAAAGCTGCCTGTTAAAAATGTACCAACAGTGTGCCCTGCTGGACAGAAATAGAAAAATACATGCATTATTGTAACTGTTTAAATGTATATGTTTTAAGGAGGATACGAGAAGAGAAAATGTTAATCTCAAACTTTGCAATTGATCTGAAATTAAATTACTAGGCCTAGGCCATAAAGATGTCATCTTACAGTTCTCAATGCAGCCAGAGAAAGAAAGACTGTACTAGGAAGCTTCTTGCATTGTCACTGAGGTGAACTAATTGCTACTCTAGAAGGGTGGAGGTTTGAAATTGTTTAATGACTTCCAGGAGCTGCAGCCAAGGCTCTTTGTATGTGTATTATTGCCACCTAAGTGATCAATCCTGACAGCTTCTAGCAATGGCGGGCAGGGGGGGGGGATATACGCGAACCAGACATCAGATGACCAGATGTATGTGATATCATTCTGTAATCCATCACTAAAATAATGCTTAATACTAGCTGAGACTGAAGTCTCAGAGCAGTCTGTTCTTGGAACCTGACAAAGAAGGAAGACCACTCACCTACTTCATCTTGCCTTGCTCTAGTAAATGACCAGGGAATAATAATTCTTTAGATCAGTTAGGAAAATATAGTGAGATTAGTTAAGTATTGTTTTCTGTAACTGTGTGAATCTGTCCACCTGTGTGTTTAATATTTCCTGTGATTGAAACTCTGGTAATTATTGTAAATAGATATTTAGCATTTTAATATTATTTTATTATTTATTAATAAACATATTTAAACTTTTCCCTGTGGCTGGTCCTTTAAAGAATATTTTAACCTTTGAGAATACTCATATCTGTTTGCTGACTCTGTGACCTCTCCTGAAAGCCTTACTGCATTGGTCAAACGACCATTCGTATTAATATTAATTTCACTCCGTATAATTGGGTACCCTTGTAAGAGTCTTAGAGTAGCTGGCTTTGGTGGCAGTAACTACCTTATAGTCTGGACAGAAGGGGCACAGCTAGTAAATCTGTGCCAGCCTTTCCCATGTGTGTGTGTGTGTGTGTGTGTGTGTGTGTGTGTGTGTGTGTGTGTGTGTGTGTGAAAATCAAATCTCAAAGAGTGTGCGTCAGCTGCTTGTAGTAAGGACATGAAGCACTGGTTTCACAGAGAGGGTACTGGAGGTGTTGGCCTGGATACTTGGCTGAGGTCTCAACCCTACAGCTGTACCAGTGGGGGAGCCTTATTGGGACCTGGGGTGAGAGAGAGAGAGAGAGACAGACACAGAGAGAGAGAGAGAGAGAGAGAGAGAGACCCAGACCACAGGCTGTGTGTGTTCTCTGTGTGCTCTTAAGGGAAATTGTGCGTGATGCAGAGAGCTGCATCTGGAAATACTGGATGTATCCATTTTTGTTCCAAGTAAACGTCCCTTTCAAGTGCCAGTGGTGATAATTGAGCCTCCTTGATTGCTGGCCTAGATTGGGGATGAAACAGTAAAAATAAAATGGTTAGGATTTACCTGATATGACCTTCTTGATGTAATGTTGTGCCTTTGGTCTTTGGGGACTGTTGCCCCACTAGTTTCTAGATATGCCAATTTTTTGTCCTTCATTGCTGAGGTCAAAATAGCACGCCAATAATTTTCAGTCTATGTCTTGGTTTTTTACTGGTTAAGGGGGAAATTCCATCCATCCTGTTCCACTTTTCAGGAACCTTACTCTCACCTATGATTTGATAGAAAATGTTACCAATATTAGCTTTTCACATATCAGTTCTATAAGTTTAGGGGGAATTTTCCCAATCTCACCTGCCTTGTCTATTTTTTGTTTTTGAAATTCACCTGTTGCCATTTCAAGTGTGAAAGAACTAAAATCAACCTTATTTTCCTGGACACTTCTACTACATATGGTAAGTCTCCCTTTTCCTTTATAAATACTGGGGTGTATTCTTTTCATGGTCCAACTTTATCAGCATTTTATGTCAATTGTCCATCTGATTTTTACATCATATCAGATATTTGGTGCAGCGGTAGCATTGTTGTCTCACAGCAAGAGGTTCTCCCGTTCGATTCTCGGCTGGAGTGCGGGGAGTGCCTTCTGTGTGGAGTCTGCATGCCCTCCCCGCGGTTGGGCGGGTGTTTGAAAGACATGCGTAAATGGCGTGCCTTCATTGAAGGTTGAATGTCAAGCTGGCACCTCGGCATTCTTAAAAATCTACTGCCAATCATTAGCGGACTGGAGTTCCGCTGTGGCGACCCCTAACCGGGAAAAGCCGAAAGACAACAACAACATCAGATATTTTGGTTGAGGGACTAGAAGTCCATATTACCTGGAAGTGTACCCTTTTACCTATATTTTCCTTACATATGAGAACATCCATTTCTTTAAATATACTTAGTGCAGAACTGCCACAGTTTTGTATGTAGTTTTTAATGTATTCATCACACTGGAACGTTATGTATAGTGGCTAAAACCAGAATTTTATAATACATGTAATAAGAGTTTAATTTATAACCAATAACAATTAATATCACTTATACTATACATAAAAAAGACGAGGAAAATAATTTTAGCGGGTATTCTTAATTATTGGCTGAAGTGTTTGGTAGTAGTTTTATTTAGGTTCATAGGTTCATAGGTAGATACCGGGCTATCTCCCCAAAGGCATGTATTAGCCCAGCCACATTGTGCGGTATTCACCGCCCCTTTGGTTAGTTCCCTAGGCCCTTGATCTAGCAGCTAGTACCCTTGGCCCCTATCTAGTAGAGCTGTTGGTATGATCCCTGGTGTGAACTTTCTGTTACCCTTCCACTCGTCAAGGTTCCTCTTGAAGAGTGATAGTGAGGGGCTCTGTCTTATGTAGATTGGGACCTTGTTCCATAGCAAGGGAAGTCTTTGTGAAGGGAATATATCCCTCCAGCATGTTCTATTCATTGTTGTGCTGAGGTTTATATCCCTAGAGCATGTAGCTTGAGTGGATTTGGTTCTGCTAAGATGGAGCATGTTCAACAGTTCTGGGTTGGACATGGCTCTGTATGTTAGACAGAGATCGTCTCTGAGAAGGCGGTATGCAACAGAGAAAAGCCTTAGTTTTTTCAATTGTGCTGCATAGGGCAACTGTTTGAGGCCAGTAATCCCCTTAGTGAGGTCCCTCTGTGGTCTCTCCAGCTGCTGGAGATGCCTAGCCAGGTACATTCCAATTGGTGCATTGTACTCAATAATGGGTCTGATGAGTGAAGAGTAGAGGGGCACCACTACATCCTTAGATCTTGATGCGAAACCTTTCGTGATCAGATGGGTCACATAGAAGGATTTTCTAATGACCTTGGCAACATGGTTATCAAAGGAAAACTGACTATCTACTTGTGTCCCTAGATCCCTAATTACTACTTCAGATTTCAGGGGGTTACCTCCTATGTGGTAGTTTGCGGGTACTCTGTTTTTTCCAAAGGGGATTACTACGCATTTTTTAACATTTAGCTTGAGACCATGGCTTTGACACCATGCATCAGTCTCGTTAAAGCACTTCTGGAGGATATCCATGTTGACTGGAGACTCTATTATAGCACCCAGTTTGCAGTCGTCCGCAAACTTGGTCAGCCACAGCCCTTCAGTGCTTGCCTGTACTTCTGAGAAGTATATGCCAAACAGGAGGGGCCCCAGGACAGAGCCCTGAGGCACACCGCTCATTACTGGTTTGGATCCGGACATAGATCCCACTACTCTTACTTTGTGGGATCTGTCTGAGAGCCAGTTTGCAATCCATCTTGTGACGTAAGGGTTTATGCCCAGGTTGGTGAGTTTATCAATAATACCCGAATGGGGAATGGTGTCAAATGCTTTAGCAAGGTCAAGGTAAGCCATGTGTACCTCCTTTCCCTTATCTATAGCCTGAGTAACTGTCTCAAAGAAGTCCACCAGGTTCAGGAGGCATGAACTGCCCTTGACGAAGCTGAACTGTGTGGGGTCAAGTGTTTGGAGGTTCCCAATCTCTCCATTTATGAGTTTCATAATGATTCGCTCCATAGCCTTACAGATCAGACTGGTCAGGCTTATTGTTCGGTAGTTTCCAGGGTCAGTTGTGGGCCCACCCTTGTACAGCGGAACCACCATTGCTCTGCGCCATTCTATGGGCACATATCCTGTCAAGAGGCTGAGACTAAACAGGGTATTCAGATGCGGGGTTAATTCATTTTGGAGCTCGCGTATGATACAGCCCGGGACACCATCTGGTCCCATGGAGGCAGTGTTTTTAGCTTTAGATAGAGCCTTATTAACCAATGTATCAGTAATAATTGGAGTTACACAATCCACTGGAATAGTAATAAGCCCTGTAGGTGGTGGTGGTGGGGGGGAATTTGCACTGAACCTGTCAGCCAAGATGTTGGCAATGTCAGTGGGGTCAGTGTATTTTGTTTAATTTTGTACTAGCTCAGAACAGACCTGAGTGTTGCCATTTAGGTTTTTGTTGTAACCATAGAAGGCCTTATGGTTATCCCTGGCATCCTTGGCAACTTTCTTTTCGAAAATTGGCTTTAGTTGACTTGATGAGGGTCCTCAATTTCTTACTAAAGCTGATCAGGGAAGATTTTTCTACTTGTGATTTAGCATTTTTTTGTATAAGTCTTCTCCTTTTATTGTATAGTTTGCTTAAGGCTGGGGTCCACCAGACTGGTTTCTTCTTTCTTGAGGAAGGAGTCTTGGTTTTATTTGGGATAGCACGGTCCAAGCAATCCTGAAGATGTATATAAACTGCCTTGGTGTAGGATTCTGCATCCTGGATATCATTATCCTTCTGCAGGGGGATAGTGAGACTTTCCACTTCTGACGCAAGTAGTTTGAAGTTTGCTTTGGAAAGGTTTTTTACGATGGTTTCTTTGACTGGGGGAGGTGGAGGGGTGAGGATGTCTAGGGTTATCAGTTTGTGGTCTGATCTGACCAGAGAGGGAGTGATAACGGGTGTGGTACAATGGGCGCCCATATTTGTGATGACTAAATCCAATATGTTGTCCCCTCTAGTAGGCGAACATACCAGTTGTTCGAGGGCATTTGAATTTATAAATTCTATGAACCGCTGGGCATAGGAGTTAGAACTTTGGTAGTTTGCCCAGTCTATACCAGGGTAGTTGAAATCACCCAAAATTATGGTGTTGGGTAGGACCTTTATATTTTCCAATGCCTCAAGGAATGCTGAGTGAGCATCTTGGGACATGGTGGGTGATCTATAACAGGCTACGACTTGAAATGTAGTTTTGCCTGCTGATAGTTGCACATGGATGATCTCTGGGGCATCATGCTGCGCCACTAACCTGGACATGTGAGTATCCTTGATGAATATGGATACACCTCCGCCCTTTGTACTGCGATCTGTAACTGATGCCGGAAGGTATGATATGAATTGTAACCTGGTAGTGCTGGGGTGCACTCTGGAGCCTTGAACCAGGTTTCTGTCACTGGACAAACATCAATTTTCTCCGTACTGAGGAGTGCCTCGAGTGCGTGCATTTTGAGGCTGAGACTTCTGGCGTTGAGTAGCATTACCCTTAGTTTTTGGTTATCTGTGCTGGTTACAGTGGTTGGTTTGTCCTTTGAGCCTTGCCTAAAAAAGGCACTATGGGGACAGCAAGAGCCTTGGCCAGTATTCAAAAGCCTAGGGGTGACAGGTGCAAACCATCTCTGGCGAAACAGCAAGGCTTGTCTATCATGTCATCCCAGGCAGACAGACACTGGATCCCCTTAGAATGACACCAGAAGCTTAGCCAATTGTTGAAATTGATAATTTTGTCTTTGTATCGTGGTATCATTCTAGGTGAAGGTAGTATGCTACTCAAGGTCAGGGTCATACCAGCTTGGGCTACATGGTCAGAGAGCTCCTCAATGTCTCTTTCCATGTAGCTGTGCTTAAGGTAATTGTAATTTATCTGAAGAAGTCTTGGGTATACCAGGATGAAAGAGCTTATTTGTTTTTAACCATCTTTTGTGTTGTTGTGCTTTTACTGCTGGATTTCATTAAATATGTTTAATACTTGATTGCACCCTGCCTGCTTTGCCTTCTGTTTCATTTGTTTTACATGGTTTGCCCTTTGGCATTGTTTTCCTAAACTTACAAGTTTTCTTGTGTTTGAATATAGTTATAATTAATCCATGACTAGCACAGAAGTCACCTCTTGCATTTAGATCAGGCGAGTTGCACCTCCCAGTTATTCCCTTCCATGAATTTCTTTCTCCACTTGACTGGTAACATACCATAATCCTAGTCGCAAGTATGCAGTCTTGTAAAACCAAGAACACTATATCTAGCATTCTGACCTCATTTCCATCCCCAAAGTTATGCAAGTCACCTACAAATAAGTTGGCTTTTGAGCCTTATTTGCTTTCATAGCTTACTTTCATGCTTGTGCAGTGTATTCCTGCCTCCCCCAGTCAAATCTGTGAGAAGCCCAGTGAGTTGCATTCCTTCCATATCTGGACTACAGATCATAAGGAGTATAAGAGACAATGCAGAGTTAGTTCCTGCACACATGGCTTCTATTCTAAGTTTCACTACCCTCATTCTTGTCTGTCTTTACTCCCTTACGTGTCTGTAAATAAGTTTTATTTTCCTTCTTGATTGCTCCAGACCTTGCTGTCTGATGGTTCACCATAAAGACCAAGATTAAAATGATAAGCTGGGACTTAACGGCTTGCACCTGGCTTTCCAATTCTCAGGGAGGGTGTGGTATGTGTCACCACAGGTCTGACACCAGGTGGGAAGTTGTTTCTGTACTTGTGAGACTGTCTGTCTGGCAGACATGATATTGACATTGTGCCTGTTTCTTTATTTTTAGAAGCAAACAAGCATGTGGGTGTCCTATGATGCTGCACAAGGCTTACACAGGGCAGACCACTAGGTTAATCAGTTAATGTCACCAGCTGGACATTATGGTCCATTTTCCCATTTATCTTGGAGTTAGGTTGGTGGGACAATAACTGTATCAGGTATGCTGAGTTAGGCACCAAATGTAAGAAGCTGGAAGATTCTAAAAAAAAAAGACACAGAGCAATAATTATTTACTATGTGAAAAAGAAAAATATTATTTTTTATAGAGACTGTTAACATTACAGTGCAAAATTATATGCAAGGGAATCCTTATGGTGATGATAATGGTGGCCCTGAAAGAGAATGATTTCATTTTTAACAATAAAAGAAAGGATTTGCAGATTGGACATTTGCCACACAGCTTGTAGAAACTGAGTGACAGGTACTTGATTTGGTGAAAAAATGTTTTGTTGTTCTACTTGCCTGACATGCAGCATGTTTTAGTGTTAAACAGTGAAAGTGAAACTGCTGTTATTATTTTCATATTTTGGTTTGATAAACAGTTATAAATCAAAACTGCTGCATGGCACAAAATACCAATTTCAATTTAAGTAGGTGAAAATTTTATGCACTCATTTTACTGGTACATTAACTTGAAATTTTTAGGGAATATACATGTATAATGTTGCTGACATTTGTGCCAGAAGCTATTAAAAAACAATTGGACTTAGTTCATAGATGATTACTGACTAACAGCACAAGAGCATTTAC
Source organism: Protopterus annectens (assembly GCF_019279795.1). Classification (NCBI taxonomy): domain Eukaryota; kingdom Metazoa; phylum Chordata; order Ceratodontiformes; family Protopteridae; genus Protopterus; species Protopterus annectens. The sequence goes on from NC_056739.1 coordinate 1,548,687,497, forward strand.
AAGCATAGCTAATAATACCCAGGATACGACAGTATTATATTGTAATTCCCCAGATAGGGGATGGGGTATTATCAGGTTATTGGGCCTTTTGGATGTTGGAGCCCTGAGTCATTTTACAGACTGCCTCTGTCCATGAGGGATGTGGGCAGTATCCTGAAAGTGAATTTATGTTTCCTCATCCATTTATCCAAATTCTTTTTGAAGAGAGTGAGGGACTGGCTTCATTTTATAATGATGGGAAGTTTATTCCATAGACCAGGTAGCCTTTGGGATATGAATTGTCTCTCCAGCAAGTTCTGTTAGAGTCAGAAATACATTTCAGGTCCATGGAATGCATAACCTTTGTATAATTTTTTTTTGCAAATATGTAACATTTTCATCAGGACTGGATCAGAGAATGCCTTGTAGGTCAGGCATAAGTCATGTGTAAATAAGCAATATGAGACAGAGTTAAGGGATAGGGCCACTAGTTGGTCTAAATAACACATGTCTTAAACTTACTTTTTTAAGAAACCTCTGGGGCTGCTCCATTTGGTGTAAGTGCCTGGCATACCTTTCAACTGTACAGATTTTTGCAGAATGTCCAGATTTGTGCCTCATATTTTGGGTGTGTTGCTCCTAAAATCTGTACTCACTGCCTGGTTAGGGACATGCAAAAGAAAGCATTGTACTTGATTATGAGCCTGATGAGGGTACAGTACAGTGGCACAATGCCTTCCTTTGATCTTAATGCCATAACTTTACTTATACGTAGAGCAGCACAGCAGGATTTCCTAACTACTGTAGCTACCTGGTAGTCAAAGTTTAGGTTACTATCTATGTTCCTAGGTTCCTCACCTCTGGGTCTATTTTTAGGGGTGTGCTATCAATATTATAATTTATAGGGCTATCTGATTTACTGAAGGGTATGATTATGCGTTTTTTTTTTTTAATTAGTCTCATACCATGGTTTTGGCACCAGTTGTTTTTCATTTTTAGGCCTGTCTGTAGGATATTGACATCATTTGGGGATTCAGTGATTGCAGTTGTCTGTGAACTTGGTCAGCCAAAGGCCCCAACATTGGATTTCACTTCAGAGAAGTACATACCAAATAAGAGGGATCCCAACATTGAAACTTGTGGGACACCACTAGTAACAGGTTTCTAATCAAAGTGGATTTGCCTATCCAGACAACATGTGCCCTGTCAGTGAGCAAGTTTGCTATCCATCTGACGATGTAGGGGTTTATGCCTAACTCAGTAAGTTTAGCTATGATTCCTGAGTGGGGGATTGTGTCAGAAACTTTGGCCAGGTCTAGATAAACAGTGTGTACTGTTTTACTCTCATTCATGACCCTAGTGAATTTTTTGAAGAAGTCCACCAGACTGAGTAGGGAAGTCCTCCCTTTGACAAATGCAAATTGGATCTGGTTCAGTGTTTGGAGATTTCCTATGTTGTTTTTTATCAGGTCCATGATAATTCTCTCCATGGCCTTGCAGATAAGACAGGTTAAGTTTATAGGTCTGTAGTTCTCTGGGTAAGTTGATGGGGGCCCGCCTCCCCTTGTGCAGAGGGATGACAGTTGCAGTCCTGCATTCCTCTTGGACAAAGCCCACCTGGAAGCTGTGATTAAAAGGTTTCTAGTAGTCCTGCTAGATTCTGTTTTAAGCTATTTAAGTAGTATCCTGAAATGATGTTGGGATCCATGGAGGCTGTGTTTATGGCTTTAATGAGCACAGTATAATGACCAGTAGGGGGATGGCTGTAGGTGTTTCTTTGGGTGTGGTAGAAGGTGACGGGGGGAGTTCAAATAAACATGTCGGTCAGCAAGTTTACTCTAATTTCAGACTGTGTGCAAGTGTTGTCTTTCATGATTGACTCGGCACGTTGCTGAGTATTTCCCCAGAGGTTATGAACACAATTAAAAGCCTTATGGTTCTTTCACCTGGGAGGCTATCTTTGCCTAATAGTTTGCTTTTAGCAGATTCAACCAGCTCTCTAATTTGTTTTTTAGACTGCTGAGTGTCTTTTTTGAACTGTTTTGTCTGTCCTTTTTTGACTTTGGAAAGGATTTTTTTTTTTCGTTTTGTTGAATAGCTTATTTATGCTAGAGATCTACAGCCAGTAATCATAGGTTTCACTCTGACAGGTACTGCCTCCTCTATGCAGCTATGAATGTGGTTGTACAGTGTTTTTTTTTTTGTACATCAGAGAGTAGGCCTCAGTACCCTCCAGGTTTGGAGGTGCTTGGAAGTTTTAATAAGCTGTCACTTAAAGTTTGAGGTAATTGGCCTTAGCAAAGTTCTTAACAAGTTTGGTGTTTGATGGAGGTTCTGAGTTAGTTTTAATATGAAAGGAGATCATTTTGTGGTCAGATCTTAGTAGGGAGGACTTAATGCATGGGAGGGAGCAGAATCCCCCCATGTTCGAGACTACTGGGTCTAGGATATTTGTACCTCTAGTTGAGGAGCTAACTAGTTGCTCCAGATTGTTTGCATTGACTAAGTCCAAAAACAATTGAATTATGGGTTGTATAAGTCTCCCAGTTTATGGAGAGGTAGTCAGTCACCCATAAGTAGGATATTAGGCTGAAAGTTTAGAGATTCCAATAGGTTTAGGTAGAAGGTGTGGTTTTCTAAACCCAGGTTAGGGGATCTGTGGCTAGCAAAGATATGATAGGGGGTTGCACCTATGGTTAGTTGGGCATAGAGCAGCTCAAGTGAGTCATGTTGGATTAATCTGGCAGTGTATTTGTCCATTATGAAAACCGAGACACCTCCTCCCTTTGTTTTATCCTGAGTTGAAGGGGATCAAAATGTATGAAAGATATTGCACCCTTTGATACTCAGGGTGATCTCCATGGTTCTGAACCTGTTTTCATGACTGTAAATATGTCTGCATTCTCCAAGGTGAGAAGTGATTCCAGTAGGTGCATTTTTTATTTAAAATCCTAGCACTGAGAAGCAGTATCTTTAGGTATTCATGATTTTTTTGGTTATGTTAGAGGGTTTAACAACTTGGAACAGCACTATGGAGATAAAGTTTTTGCTAGTATCTGGAAACCAAGTGGTAACAAGTGTAAACCATCTCTGGCAAAGCATTGTGATTTGTCTGTCATGTCTCCCCAGGCTGACAGATATTGAAGCCCCTTGTTGTGACACCAGAAACTAAGCCAAATGTACTGTGGCATCATCATTGGTGGAAGTAGGATGCTACTGAAGGCTAGATTCTTACCTGCCTGAAACACATTCAGAGAGCTCCATCATATTTATTTATTTATTTTACATTTGTTGATAGGGAGTGTCCGGCTGAGCTATTGGCCTTTTTCAGGAGAGACCCGGGGAGAAAAGCTCCAAAGATATACAATGCAATAAAAATAGCAATACAGATACATTTCAGTAAAAATAGCAATAGAAAATGTTGGTAGTTAAAATGCATACGCTATGTACATGTATATAGTTGACAGATAAAACAGTTCTATAAACAAAAAGGAGAATGTTAAAAAAGTAGAATAAGTTGTATGTTTTGGTTTAAAAAGATAATTGAGTAAATATAAGGTTTTGTATGCAGAGTAGCAGAAACTTAAAAGGTTACATAAGAATTTCAGGGAGCAGAGTATAAAAGAAGCTTTGAAGGTTGTATAGGAAGCATAAGATGAATTAGTTAATGGTAGGTTTTAGTAAGTTAGCTTGACTATACTATAAAAGGTAGGTAATAATCAGGGAGGATGAGTACAATGGCAGGACCAGTGTTTTTTAAAGCGGTCTTTGGTTGCTAGCTTAAATTGTTTGGGATGAGTCATGGACCTTATTTTTAGTGGGAGTTTGTTCCATGCAATAGAGGAATGGTAGCTATATAAGTTGTAGGTCTTGGGTTGTGCTTCAGAGAAGTCTGGTAGGGAAATAGTGAGAGATGAGAGAAAATAGACTTGGGCAGAAATCAGGCTGATATAGGATAGAGTGTATGATTTGGAGTTGAGATTGTAGGAACAGGTGAGGTAGTTCTGTGTCTTCAACTAGTCCAGAGATGTATGTCTTAGGTCGTTTACGCACACATAGACTTGTGGCTTAAAGACCTAAGTGCATGCATAATCTGAAAGATCCTGTGATCTTCTCCATGTTTAACCTGATAAGGGGGACATCAGTATGTCTTACAATGGAATCCCCAATAACTAGAATGTTTGGCTGTGTGTTGCCTTATGGGCTTGGTAGTGGGGCTACTACAATTTTCAGAGTTATGTTTTGTGTGAATTGTTGTCTTTTGATTATGCATGGGGCTACTGAGAGATGCTTTTAGGAGGTCTTGGTTGTTTGGATAGATTACTTGGGGGTACCTCTGCAATATGTGGGTCTGTGTGTTTGTTCTTAATGTAGATAGTGAGTATTTTGGGTCTAAATGCTGACAACCTGGTTTGCATTTTTCATATGCAAATGTGAGAATTGCATATCTACATCTCTCTCACTATTTGTCTGTTCTAAAATTAAATGGTTGTCAATGAACATAAGGCAGTACACTGTCTCAGGACACCCATATTCACCAGGCCAGAAACAGATGACAGGGAAGTGCCTATCCATTGTACCACATCCTTAGTAGATGGGATAGGAATAGGATAGAGTCACTTAAAGGTCTAAGTGAGAGTGTTTAGTAGTATACTACAGGATGACCTGTAGTGGTGCTGCCCTCTTTGCAACTGGCAGCTGTTAGAGCAGCTATGAATAGTGAGAGACTATAGAGAGCATTTCCTATAAAGGATTTTAAAGTGGAAAGGTTTGCTTATATACAAGGCACAGGTAACCATGCTTGTGCATGGCTTTTATACCAGCAAAATGAAATATTTTTACATAGTTAAGCCCTCAAACCAGTTGTATAAAAACACAGTAAGCCTTCCACCAACAGTTCTCAACTTGGATGGCTTGAATCAGCCATCTGCTCCCACCTGAATGCAGAATAAAACTGTCTTAACGTAAAACTGGTTTTGAGTTCAAGTGCATTAACAAATGCATTACTGAAAATTTAATTTTAATTTGCGCTCTGCTTCTATGTTGTGCTGGATCCAAAGTCTTCTTAAGACACAAAATCTTGGTGGCTGTTTACTGCTGAAATCAAAGTCACAGAGCTTTGCATGACTCTTCCTGTAGTCTATTTAAAGCATCAAGCCTTTCAAATTGCACACTGCTAAAAATATATATTTTGCAGCTATAAGCAGAGTTACAGATAACTTATTTTATAATAAACCACACATACTCTTTCTGTCAGATTGTAGCATAAATTTACAAAGTTTTCCTTCATTACAGATGTGAATGATGACTTCTACAAAATACCTTTCTATGTCCCTCTCTCACATAACTGAATTACTTACAGTTGTTGTATAGAGTGCTAGTCACGCACATAAATTTTGTTATTTCCTCTTGGTATCTTTTTTTGGCCTTCTGTGGGAAGTCACATAATGTCTGTTTTTAGACTTTTCTATTGTCCTTTTGTGATTTACTTGTAAGCATTTTTGCTGATGTGAGGATGCCATTAACAGAAATCTGAAAGGAAACATCTGTACAGGCTGTTCCTATTGAAAAAAAACATCACGTATTGCTGAGTTTAGATATTTGTTCTGCAAACATGAGAAAAGCATGTGATACTTTCTTTCCAATATTGCTTTGTTAGGCTTTTCTGATGCTGTGAATAGAAGCCTGTCTGTTAAACATATAGTATGAATGCACATTTTACATTGCTAAACTCTATACATGTATTCAAGCAAACTTTTTATTCTATGCTTTATCTTTCAGCATATTTACAACAGAATTAATTTCAGCCTTATATTCATAATCTCTAACAATTACAGCAAAAGGCAGAACTCCTTCAGTGTCAGGAATCCTTGAAGATAAGTTCAGAAACCGTAAGAAATGTTCCAAAATACAGAAAATGTATGCAAATGTATGAAAACCTCTACAAACCACAGAAAAACTTTTCAAAACTTAGAAATATTTTGGCAAACTCAGCATCTTTTTGCAGTATCAGAGGAGGTTAAGAAATATCAGAATACTGTTAAAATGACCTAAGAGCAGCACAGTAACAAATGGATGGTGTTTCTTTCAACAAGTGCTGGCTGAAAAAAATACAGTGATAAATTTAAACAAATCAATAAATGTAGCATAGAACTGTTAAATAGCACTGAAATAGTTAGACCAAGTGCAAAAAAAACCTTGTATCAGCTTTGTAGGTCCACAGATAGCTTTAGATGCAATCCAAGATCTTGTAGTCACAGGTTTCCAAGCCAGGCACAGGGAAGCTTTAGTTATAGGTTTGGGAGAGGACCCCACTTTTCCTTCTCCCTACACTGGCTATTAATTATAGATACTGTTTTGATAACATGATTGTCTGTTGCTTTTTAACATCAACACTTTAACCACTGAATATTCTCATTTTACATGGTGGTTTATCTGTTTGCAAAATTGAGTTACTTGTAGGAACACTCATAGCTATATTTCAAATGGTGTACCACATAAGTTTAATTTCATGTGATATTCGTATGGTATTATTTCATACCTCAACCTCTTAGCACATGGAATCTGGACAAAGGCCCCAAAATAGGGCCAAATTAAGTATTGCATCTTACAGACTTAGATAGTTGCCAGAAAAACAGGATTTGTCGTAGCATGCATGTTATGAAGGCTATGGAGTATGAAATTCAAATGCATGTCATTTAGTGACTTCAGTCCTCAGTGATTTGCTAGAAAAAAAATTACAGATTTTATGAGGTACAGCCCAAAAATATGAGATTAAAATCTGAACAGTTAAGAGTTATGCATTACTGTGAACACATGAGAAAAACAATGCCAAATGCCAGTTGTTTACTTGTACTCTAATTACTGTTGAAGTTTCTTTTATCTGTTTGTGCACAAAGTTTTTTTTTTTTTTTTGCAAAGTTTAATTTGATGTAGTAGTCCTGTGGTACTGTTGGTGTTCATTTAATCTACTGTTTTGTTGAGGCACCATTTGACTGTTATACATTTGAGGGTGGTCCGGGCATCAAGTGAATAAAAATCTCCATATTCATCCATTTATTTATCCCCATTCCCAAAAAGAAGCACCAAAAGTTTTAAAGGCATACACTCTCCAATACATTAAATATATTGTGAATATATTGTGATATATTAAAACTGTCGTGTTAATACTGTCTATCCTTTATTCACTTGATAAAGCCCTGCATTGAGTCAGGGTGAAAGCGCTTGGGTATGAACTGTTACAATAAAATTATTTATTTGTAGCTGACTTCAGTGTGCCTGGACTGTTCATTTTGTTTTTAGTGACTTTTTACGGTCTTCATCTACTTCTTGGTTTCATTTGAGGGGTTTGCCTTTTACTATATATTGCAACTTGCAATTCACTGATATCTACAACTAATCTACTTTAGTTTATGATATCTGCTTAGTGTTGCCTAAATTACATTTTGGGGTCTTCATTTTTGGCATAACTATCAATCATGTTATTCTCTTTAGTTATTTATTTGTTTAATTTTAGTTTTATTTTTCTTTCTTACCACTTTTGGCTTCTCTCAGTATAAGGTTATTTTTTTCTATAACAGAGAATTACTGCTTGCCTTGAGAGCTTTTGTCCCATCCTAGCTACCTGTTTATGTCATTTGGTACCTCAAAGTTGCTGGGTGTTGTTAGGAGGCAGTGGACTTCATCATCTATGTTGGGATCATAGCAGTCATGAGCATGGTCTGATCCTAATTGTGGTTGTTGCCTGCTGTGGAGCAAAGTTGGTCTTTGAAACCCATAACACATTTTTCAAAACACACACCCAAAGATCCTATGTTTTAATGGCAGCTCAGTTGGAAACAAGTTCATAGGTGTTTACTAGGCTAATGACTACAAGCGCCTTAAGCTTTGCCATGCATCCCAAAATCTCTGACAAGTTCTCGTGCCCTTTAAGTGTAAGTAGGGACATGAGACATGAACCATTTTCAGGACGTATCCATTAGAGACATAGGTGCCTAACCAGGGATGAATTTTTTCTTCCGAGAGTATTATTTCAACAACCCATATGTATGGGCATACATTGGATCTAGTGATCCAGCTGGGTATGATAGTCAATGTTTTGATAGAGTTGGTGACATAGTCTAAAAATAACCTCATTCACCAATGACAACGCTGGATCATGATTTTATGAACTATAAGAACTTGAGTGATGTAACATCTGATTTAGTGTCTTCCATTATCCATCACCATTTGTTGGGGTTCAGTGCAATAGACACTTAGGTAATTGAGACATAACACGATGCTTTGATATCCTTTCTTGATCTTTTCACTAAGCAGCATATGTCCTGTCCACCTTGTGCCATCTGAGCCATGGTACAGTTTTGAGCTCTGTGATTTAGGGTGAACATGACAAAGGCTAAAGTGGAGATGGCACTGAACTTATCTGCTAGAGGTCAGGCTTTCATTAGATTTGATTTAACCAGAAGGAAATTTGTATTTCTTTCTTGAGAAATCCCTGCAGCTGAGATGGGCCAGCAGTAGTCTTGCAGGTGGTGTCCAGGCTTAGTAGCCCATGTTGGCATGACACTCAGAAGTTTTGTCTGCTGTAGAATGTGAGCTTGTTGCTATTTTCCTTCAACATTTGCCTCCATCAGATCTAGTGTTATCTCAGGTATACTCAAAGGGGTTTAATCTAGTGTAAGACGTCTCATTCTGAGTTTTGAGTTTGATCTTCCTAATTATGATGATTTCATTGTACTAACATTAAGCACAGGAAGCAGCTAATTACATTATAGCCTTAATCTTCTGTGTTGTCAGTTTAAAATGTATCAGCATTGTTTTTTCCAAAGTGTGCACTGGCACATAAGTCTTTAGTGATGCAATCGAGTAAGACTCTACTAAACATGTTCACATGCCACAGTACTGGTAGGGTGAGAGGAGGACTGAGTAGCTTTGCCTAGCCTTACTTCTGTTAAGTAAATGACTGAAGTTGTATATCACCTGGCCACAGTAATCAGTGTAGGTTGGGGTCTCCAGCTTAACTGGACAAAATCAAATGGAGGATTTTCTATAGCAGTTCAGAGGTGATTGTGATAGGAAGTGCACACATTACTTCATGCTGTTCAGGAGAGACTGCGGTTAAAGGTGGGCTCAAGAATTAAAAATACCTTTTGTAATATCAGGATGGTGCCATGCTGTGGTACTACTGACTCCTTTCCATCTTGCTTTAGAGACTAAGTAGAGACACTGGCACACAGCAGATGCTGGACAGTTGGGTCAATACTTAAACAGAAAGTGAAAAAAAGAATGGCATTATTATAACTCGTCAATATTATAGTGGAAGCCATTACTGGCTTGTGCATTGAAGTGTTTGGTTTACAAATAACAAAAGTTTTTATTACCCATGTGGTGTGGGTGCCAGGTAAGGTTGGAAGCAAGTAAGCAAAAGTCCCTGAGTGGATACATGGAGGATCCAGCGAGAAAGATCCCTGACACAACACAGAAATTAATGTACAAAGATATGTACCATTTTTGGTTTTCTAGAATGTCATGGAAGATGTGTAAATATTTGTATTTTTCATGGATAATTTATAAATCCCCCATGTTGCCTTGTAAAGAGCTGTTTCTAAAATATTTTTTACATTTTAAAGTTGTTTCAGTCCAAAGGGTAAAGTTTTGCAAACAGACAGTTTGAAGTTTCATGTTGCAACACTATGACACATGCCTTGCCTTGTTCTAAATATGAGAAAGTTGACCTTTTACAAATAATGTGACCTCCGGTTAAGTCTAAACACCATGTGGTTTAATTTAGTATGTATTTGCTTTACATATTGTCATATTTAAATTAAGGCTTCTTTTTTACTGCTGAAACAAGATGACAGGTGTAGAACACTGCAAAACTAGTCTGCTGTGTTTGTTGAAACACTGGCATTTCAGTGCACGTCTGATAATTCCTATAGGGAATACTGTAAACCTTAGACAGCTATTCCATCTAAACTACTGAGTATTTAACATGGTTTTCAAAATGTGCATTAATCAAGGGCAGGTGCTAACCATGCATCCTGGCTCACTCCCTAGTTATTTGTTTGTTGCCTAGATACTCACTCTTTGAAATACAGTCATACAGTAAGGTTTAATGTGATAAGAGCATACTGTTCTTTGCAACCTTAAAATATCCCGTAATTATATTACATGCAGTGCACAGCCTGAATATGTAGGTATTTCAGATTTCTGTCAGAACTGCTTCATTATGCAGGGGCAAGTGATGTTTAGCTTCCTGAGATCAGACATTCTAGTGCAGAATTAATGTTTGTCCAGTGTCTCTAATGGCAAGTGCATTTACTTACCTTTGGCAGCTGATTTACCTAAAACTCTCCATTGTCCATATTTTTGCTAAAACAACCACCACTATAGCCCCTTGACAGTCTTCAGTTTTAGTAAACCCTTGACTATATTTTAAAATAGGTCATCTCTGTAACAACTAATTGTGTGAAGAGGGCTGTCTGGGCATGTGTCATATGCATACTTAAGAGAAATAAGGACTTTGTATATGGGATAAAGCCTTTTCTCTGAATTGCAGAAACCACACAGTTTGTTATATTTAAATAAGGAGGTGCTGAAAGCAAAGCCTGTTGCAGGTGGGGCAGCTTTACATGCCACAGAAAACACGTCTGATTGGTTTGCGTGAGTGAGTACCATTCCATACTGTTGAAATGGCATACAAACTCCTCTTGTGAACTAGATCTTGTCTATCCTGCGTTCAGTAAGCGCCATTATTATTATTTGATAATTTAACCCCTTTCTAAACAGCAGAGCTACTACAAGCACCTTTTTAGACATGGTGCTGCGGTAGCGTTGTCGCCTCACAGTAAGACCTTGTCCTGTTCGATTCTCAGCTAGAGCGCCTTCTGTGTGGAGACATGTGTGAATGGGCGTACCTTCATTGAAGGTTGTGCATCAGGGCTGGCAACTCGGCACGTAAAAATCCACTGCCAATCATTAGTGGACCGGAGTTCCGCTGTGGCGACCCTTAACTGGGAAAAGCCGAAAGAAACAACAACAACTGTAATTAGCCATAACATGCAAATCAAATTTATAGTTAAAAAAAAAAATTCTGTCATATTTGTTTAATCCGTACCATTTTCAAGCTCAGCTTGGGGTAAAAGCTCAGCAGAAAAAAAAATACATATAGATCATCATTTTAGTAAGCTCAACACAGAAAATCTTAACTTGTGTAAACCAGCCTGTCCTCTCAAAACAATAGGTGTTTCTGTGTCTGTGTGCAGCACGTACCCACAGCTATAATCTTTTTAGTTCATCCCAAGTATCTGTGTTCTGAAAGTGTAATCACTGAAACCTCTTCAATATCAGCAAACCAAAAAAAATTGCACCATTTGCCATTCTTTCCATAATATTTAAACCACTATGCCCATCTTTCTGTACATCTCATCAACTGTTACAATTAATATATGCATACATACACATATTCAGGTATAAGGAAATCTGTATTACATATGCCTCTCAACGTGCCATGAACAGCTGCACATGTAGGTTGATTCTGTGTCCTTTGCTCCACCAACCTAGCGAGCATCTCTCAAATTCCGCCAATCTGTAATACACACTCAAAATTCAGCTTGAGTCGTGCCCATATGAACTAAAACTTGCTTCTCTGTACTGTAAAAACAACATTTACTTTTGTTATCCACTTTTCACACCACTAAAATGGTGCACATGATTTGTCTATTGGTCTTTCAAAGAAAACGGCAGAAAAGCACATAATCTCCAAAATCATCAAATTACATAAGTAGCCAGTTAGCCAAAAAATAATTCTCTAAAGAAATATATTAGCCACTAATGTGGTGGTTAATTTAATGACTGATATTTTGTAGATTGCTATTTTTAGTCAATTCATTAAAATAACCGACAGTCTGACAGGTTGAGGGGGTCAGTGTAAGTGGGATTTCTCTCTATTACATTAGCGTGATCCTACTGATAAGTTGACTGGTACAGGGAGCACATCCACTGCATAGTGTTGTGGGGGAGAGGCTTTGTCCTCATAAAAAAAAAAATTAAAAATCGGTTGAATATAGATAGCATCGATTTATTTGCACGTTATTAATTTGTTTTTCACTATGCTTACCAAGTTCCATCTTTGAATTAACAGCCTTTTTTAAGTTTAGGGAATCTTTCAGACAGTATGATCAGTGCATTTGCTGCAAATGTAAACTTAAGTGAACCATCCACTCTGAAATAACTGTCAGACCAGATGACTAGACTGAAATGTTATCCCTCATTGGAGCACAGATTTCTTTAATGCTATTTTTTAATACACTTGTTAACTGGGTAAGCCCACTGGACATATGTCATGGCCAGTCTGAGAAAACTGGTTAAGTGATTTGCTCAGAGTTGCACAGTAGGCAAATTTAAGTGGAATGAATCAAACCTGTATCTCGAATAAAGGAAGTGGCTTATTAAGAATTCAGAGCCATGAGCATTTGCTAACTGACCGACAGTAAATAAGTACTGCTGCACCCTTACTTTTGGATTCACACTGCCAAATGAATGCAGTTTATAACTTTTCCAGACATTCATAGCTATGTGAGCTGCAGTTAACACTAATCACATCTTAATTTCATACACTATGCATGGTTACTGCTCTGGGTTTTCTTAAAGGATTGTGGCTGTAATTACAAAGAGTGGCATGCTCCTACAGTGCAATATACTGAGGTCACCACCAATGGCCAGCCAAAACTGAAACAACACTTTTATTTTACAGCTTTCATGATGACCATACATTCTTCTCCTTATTTCATTGTTTATTAATCATATTTTTATTTCATTATTCACTGTAAACTATAACATTTGCTTCTAATGTGGCCAGTCCTTTAAAATGATCTGAAATGTACTTTGGTCTTGTGTTACATTCCTAGGTATTTATTAGGCAATCTGTTGTTAAATCATTAACCACTAGCCTGGAGCACCCACTTTAAAACTTACTTCCTGTATCAAGGAGAGTCACACAGGATAGTCTTGTGGAGAATTGTTGAGTGTCCTACCAATTATCTAGGTTATTCCTGAATATAGCTAGGATGCTACTTTGCTTAATATGCAGGGATAGTTGACTCCATAGAAGGGAAGTTTTTCCTGTTTGTTAATAGGGATTAATGGCCTTTGGAGATAAAGGTCTTGGCTCTGTTTATAGGGAAAGTTTGGTTAGAGGTGCAGTAGACATTGTTTAGGCCACTACATAGCTGCAAAAAGTTTGCTTTTGAGAAGTCTCTGAATACCAGTATATTTGTTTGGAGGTATCTCCAGTGTTATGTGAAAATGTAGTCTGATCTGACAAGAAGATGACAGCTGTGCAGTTGGGGCAGTATTAGCATGGACAAAATCCAGAATACTGTGTACTCTAGTAGGAATGCTTACCATCTGTTCTAGGTTGTTCACATTTATATAGCCAGGCAAATATTGGGCATGTTTTCCACATGTAAGCTGAAAAAAAAAACTACTGCTTTTGAAACTGCTGCAAGCCACTTGCTACAACTTATTCAACATAAGAAGCACTAAAGTATATTGGTACTGCAGTCCTGCCCACAAAAGCAGTATTGTAATTTATTCCAGTACTGAACTACCTATCAACCTTATGCATAGCTGTAATACTAGATGGGGAATGACAAAAAAATAGTTACATAAGACTGGTAGGTTATCCAGAATGTAGGGAATTGGACAGACTAGGTAGGCCAAGTAGTTTTTTTATTTACAACTAAAATCAATGTTTTTTAACTAACCTTGCTCCCGAATATAAAGCTTTTACTGTTCCCAAATATTTGTCATTATCTGAATAGATTTTTATTTAATATTAATGTGATGCATTTCTGTTTTTCATCTCTGGAGTTATGACTTTTATTTATTTGTATTATTAACCTGGGTAGAACACTGATCAGGATATACTTTTTTTCAAATTCAACCCAGGAGCACTGCCTGGTTAAATCGCTTGCTCAGAGTCGCACAGTAGACAAATGGAAGCAGAGGTAGTTTAAACCCAGGAGTATAAGATGAAACTCATTAACAGCCAACAACCTTTATCCTCTGTGCTAGACGTATTACCTGTATCTTGTTATCTACTTACTACATTTTTTTACCTTTTAGATTATGATGTGTGTTCTTAGCTTTGTCTTCCATAGTCCATTTATAACTATGCTTTCATATAGTAGTGAAATAGTCCTTACATTAGGATGAGTATACCTGTTATGGCATCAAACTCCTGAGGACTTTGGGTTGAACTTCTAGCTTGTGTGCTATACAAAGCTCAGTATAGCAGGCTTGTGGCTGCACTAATGGCCTTGTACTAATCAGCAGGAGAGATTTCCAGACCATGCGGACAGTGCAGTGGTGCAGCGGTAGCATTGTCGCCTCACAGCAAGAGGTTCTCTGGTTCAATTCTTGGCTGGGGTGCCTTCTGTATGGAGTCTGCATGTCCTCCCTGTGTTCATGTGGGTTTCCTCTGGGTGTTCTGGTTTCCTCCCACGTAACAAAGACATGCGTCTGGAGCATTTCTCCTCTGGCTTCTGCTGAAAATTGGCTTTGTTCCAAGTCAGACCTTCCCGGTTAACAAATGTTAAATAAATAAAATAAATAATCTTGGGGCATGGCTGCTTAAATGAAGTCTTTACATGCAGTGGTGCACTGCTGTGTAGAGGGGAATCTTCCACAGTACAGTGATTTGTACAAGTCATTACTATAGAAGATCCATGCAGAGCAGCACACAAAAAGCTGAAGTGCATTCTGCAGTTTAGTGACCTTCAGCTATACATTCCAATGGGAGACTCTGAGCAAGAGAAAGAGCATTTTCATCCTGATCAGCTTGCTGATCCAGGCAAGTACAGCAGTGTAGTGTGTGTCACAGCTCTCAACTGCCCCCAATTTTCATGGATGCCTTAGATGTTGTCAAAACGTCTTCCCTACTCACTAGCTCCATGGTGCAGAAGGATAAAGGTCTTACTAGGATACAGGGGACTTGAGTATGAGCAATGATTCATGTACTTGTAGAAACTGGCTGGATGTGGGAGTGAGTGGTCATTGCTGTCTTGCCCCCTTCCCAGGGGAGGGAGGTGGTTGTGGCTCACTGCAAGGATAAAACCTAACGTAACCACTTGGTGTTACAAGTGAAATTTGAACCAGCTGAGCTTGTGCTGTCATAGTGTTTAGCACCAGTAAAGCCAAGGGGAATCTAATATGTAGAGGCATGCTGCTCTTTAGTGGACAGCTTTAGCAGACTTAGTGAAGTGTTCCTTCCAGTAGGGTGAAGGTAGACTGCCTCCTAGGACCATCAAGACGGCCTACTATCTACCACTTTACTCTTACCAGAAAATAGAAGGGCTGAGTGGGATTACCAAGCGGGAATAGATGGACAGTAATTCTCTTAGCCACCACTGGAATACCTGAGCATCATGTCTTGAGAACATATAGGCTAACTGGATGCTGGCATTGCAGCCATCAGGCAAGATTCCAGGTGAGACAAAGAAAGAAAAGTTTCTCTGCCCCTCTAAAAATGTAATATTTTGTAGAAACATTTTATCTGTTTTATTTGATAACTGAGAAGGTAGTCCATTTTCAACAATGACCCAGGCACAAGGCAGAAGTCAGAAGTTAAATTAAGCAGAAATCTACCACAATAAAACATTGCACAAGGAAAAGGCCCTTAAAGAATGAGAAATAAAACCACTAAACTGCACTATCCCTCTGCACAGATGGTAGAAAATGCATGATAATGCAAACCTGCTTATTACAACAGGCTTCTTAGTAAATGCCTATAAATGAAAGCATCCCTAATCTGGAGCCTTTACCCTTCATTATGTTTCACTTTGTCTCCGATTCTTGACTAAAGAAGTTGAGAGTTTGTGTGTGTGTGCGTGCGTATGTATGTATATACATACAAGGATACTGGGTGAATAGTTAGTGTGCTTATATGTTTTGGATGGTTATTGTAAGACTGTGTATATAACTGTATAACAGTGTTGAATTGTTAGTGTGATTCTGAGTGCTTAGATGATTATTGTGAGACTACTACATGTATGTGCATAGGGTATTGGGTAGTAGTGGGACCCCATATGTGTGAGTGTACACATGTCCTGTGTTGTATACAAGCTGTCAGTGAGTTCATTCCAATCACTTATAGGCAGCTTGTAGACTGTCTAAATATTAAAATCATTTAAGGTAGAAAGCACCTTTTTAAATTAAACAGATTATTATGTGCATAAGTAATAAACCTCCAAGAAATGAATGGCAGTATGATCTCTTACTGACAGCTTGTAAGCTGTCAGATCTTACATTTGTGTGTTTGTGCAAGCCATGCATATAGTACATCACTATGAAATGCATTATTGCAGACTAGGGCAATTTGTCCTATCTGAGCAGCATAAATTGCATTATTGTAGAGCAAAGCAGCTTGCCCTGTCTGAACAGAATGAATTGCACTGTTGCCCAAGGTGCAAAGTCTCAGAGGGCATGACGAGTTCCAACTTAAAGAAAAGCCAAAGTCCTTTTTTATCTCTTTTTTAAAAGAACTGCAAATTGGCTTTGTACAAAGCTGAAGTTTTTTTTTTTCTTTTTTGGAAAAGAGCTAATGGTGTGTGTGGATTGTACTAACTGGTACAGAGAACCAAATGGCTTTGCATAGAGCCAAATTATTTTAGTTCTTCACTTGAACTGAGGGGTGGGGGTGGGGCACTACTACAGGACTGGCACTGGGTGCTAGATTAACTAGCTATGTCTCTACTCTTGTCCAGCAGTGTTTGAATTCAAGCCTGTCTGCATATCCTTATATTAATGCTCTCATAAAATTATCAATTGTAAATTTCATTTCTGTTTGATAATGGATAAAATGACAGTGTCAGGTTGTGAATTTTGCTAGCAATCTTGCAGTATAAATACAAATTCTGTATATTGAGACATATCACATACAGCATGTTTAATATCTACATTGCATTATTTTCTGCAACAAGTATGGAAGATTTATATCTTCAGGGCTTACACTAAAAGGACAATAGGCTCGCATAATGAACAAGTGAGATTTTAAGGCATTAAATCAGTAAAATAAACCAGTACATGTAACTGTTTCCATTTTTTTAATTTTAATATTTATTTATTTATTTATTTTTGTTGTACTGGAAAAAAATATGATTGCAGCTGCATGCTTAGATGTTATGATCCCTCAGTTTGCTTGCAAGTGATGCTGGACATCCCATAAAGTGTGTTGATATTGCATACTGATGTTTTTTTGTTTGGCTGTTGGTGCTAGTCCCAATCCAGTGTATCTTCTGTTCGTATTATCAGTGTGTCTATCTATGTGTGTGTGTACATACATATATACACACACAATCTCAAAGGGTAAAAAGTGCACACAGAAACCATTTAGTAAAACTGCAAGAAATACGCAGTTCTTCACTATGTAATATACAAATTAAAAGGTGTACATAAAGGGTATGAAAAATGTAACATTTTAAAAATACTGAAAAGTGAATCTATATGGATGGAGTTTTCTACTGATCTGAAACATGCATACGTCTATACATATATGTATATATAGAGAAAGAGATTTCACTGTGTAGTACCTTAAAACTGTGGTAGTGTAGGCCCACAGGATATGTGAAAATCACTCCTCAGGACATTCGAGTGTTTCAGCTACATGGTTTCTGAATGCCTGTGCCTTTTTATTTTGATGGACATATGTCCGAATGTACTCAGACTTAAAAGTAAAAAGTCATAAGCATTTGTAAGTCATGTAGTTGAAAACTGAAATGTCCTGAATTGGCATTTGCATATATCCCATGGGCCATCACTAAGAGATTTAAGGCATTACACACTGAAAACTCTAGTGGCACTGTACCTTTCTTGCAGTTTTTACTGTATATGTGTATCTCAAATCTGTAGAAACACCACCCCATCCCAACTGATTTACTTTTCTGAATTTGTGTGTGTGTGTGTGTGTGTGTGTGTGTGTGTGTGTGTGTGTGTGTGTGTGTGTGTGTGTGTCTGTTATTTCCATAGATTTTTCTGTATTTTTTTTGAAAAGTAACTTTTTTCAAACCTTTTATCTGGACACTTTTAAGGGTCCAGAATATTGAGGTAACCTAAGCCTGACATACCAATACAAGAAAATTTCAGTGTAGAAGGTCTTTTGACTAGAGGGGGAAAAAAACCCTGAAGCACATACTTTTGATTTGTGCACATAACGTACATGTAGATTAGAGGGACTTGTGAACCAAGAATAAATTTCAAGGAAAGAACTGCAATAAATAAAGGAAAAGCATCACAATGTAATAGTACAAGGATAAATGTTGTTAAATTTGAATTAATCCAAAAAGGGTTCATCAGATTTACTAATCAGGGCTCAGGAAATCTGTACTACAGCACTGTATGTAGGTATGATCATCTCACTGTCAAGTTAAATTTGTTGACCCTTAAGATAGACCAGTGTCTATGTACATTGTGTAATGCCATAGATCACATGTATAATGGCATTTAAAGCAATATATGATGTGGCTTGGCATAGTGGTGATCTGGATCAAGCCGTATGCCAGATCTGTGGCTGATGTCTTAGACTGGGAAGTACTAGCTTGTATAGCTGCTTTTTACCACTCTGTCATGTTTCCTGTTGCTTTAAATCAACATTAAAGGAACTGAAAAGTGTGGGCAATGTAATGACACTGCACACACTCAAAGCTGGAGGACAGCCTTTGGGAGATGAAACATAACAATGTTTACGAATCTGAGTCCCTTAATAAGTTGGCATCATTTCTGTGCAGGTGGACCTTATAAGCATTAAATTAGTTTTCTCAGTTATTCCAAAGTGTGTGAAAGTCTAGTATATCTTCAAAGTCATAAAATATTTTCATCATAAAGTATATGTTTCATTTTTTATAATAAAAAAGACCTAGGTTGATATTTTCTTGTATTAATATAATGTCAGGCTTATGTTACTTCAATATTCTGGACCCTTAAAATTGTTCATATAGTTTGGAACTGGCTGGCCCAGATATCTAAAAGATGTCATTGTGTCAGTACTGATGGAATGTGAAGCTGCTCTTTCATCAGGAAGAGGAAAGCTCAACTAAGCCTGTTTTTTAAAGCAAACATTACTTTTGCTTTAGAGTAGTTAATATGTAGTTTTACTGAAACCAAGTTTCAATTGACTGTCTATTCTGACTAGTTTTGGTTAACTGTTCTGACTTAAGGTGATGCTTAGTCTGTTGGAGAGAAGTCTGATTTGATGAATGCCTGACAATTATATTAATGGAATCCTATATGATTGACTTTAAGGGAATTAATGAACAGGGAGAAGAGAAGGGGCCAATGATGCATCCCTGGGTGCTCCTGTGATAGCTTGGTATGGATCAAATTCTTTAGTAAGGCTCTGTACAATCTCTGATTGAGATACTTGCTAAATTGTGTCAAGCAACTGTTCTGGAAGCCATATTAAGCTTCAGAATGAATAACAGATGTGATATGGAACTAAGCAGCTTAGGTAGGTTAACAAAGATGTCTTTTAGATTTCAGTGGTCCATTGTCTTATAAATCTCATTTATCAGAGAGAACTGAACTATAGAAATGTTGTGTTAATACTTAAACTTATGCTTTTGGTGGTGCAGAAGTTCATTACTAGAGATTCGGCTCCAAAGATACACAGTAACTATTGTTTCCAACAATTCAGCCATATATATCAATAATGAGATGTGTCAGAAGAATTTTGGCAATATAATAAAACTGGTACACTTTTAGATAACTATGAAAGAAAAAATTAAGGTTGTGAGAAGTGTGATTGAGATTAATATATTACATGCCATTAGAAAGGTGGGTAAAGTCTGCCCTAAGGCTTCCAAAAGAGAGGTGTTCTTTTTAAACTAAATTGGTAGATCCTGTTAAAGAAGGAAGTGATGCATTTTCCATTGCAGCTAAAGATAGTTTCACTGTGTAGATTGGGACAGATGTAAAAGACATAACCTGATTAATAAAGACATCTGCAGGAGTTCAGGAACCTAACATTTACTACGTTCTGTGATGCTCTCACTCTGGAACAGTAATCAAGGAGCCTGAATCCTCATGACTGGCACTGGAGAGGGACGTTCACTTGGAACAAAGGTAGATACACTCAGCATTTCCAGATGCAGCTCTCTGCATCAAACACAATTTCCCTTAAGAGCACACGGAATACAATCAGTCAGGGGCATGGCTCCTCTCTCTCTAGATCTCCAATAAGACTCCCCAGTGCACAGCTGTAGGGTTGGGTCCTCAGTTGAGTGTCCAAGCCAATGTCCTCCAGCACCCTCTTTGTAAAACCAGTTCTTTGTGTCCCTGCTCCAAGCAGATGACACACACACTCTTTGAGATTTGATTTTCATACACACCTAGGAAAGGCTGTCACAGATTTACTAGACATGCTCCCTTCTGCCCAGACTATAAGGTAGTTACACCACCACCAGACAGTCCAAAGCCAGCTACTCTAAGGCTCTTGCAAGGGCGCCCAATAATAATGTGTGAAATTAATATTATGTAATACAAATGATGGTGTTTGGCAATGTGGTACGGGTTTCATGAGAGGTCAGAACTGTCACCAAATATATATATATATATATATATATATATATATATATAAGTACTTTCAGAGATTAAAATATTCTCTAAAATGAAAAGTTTAAATATATTTAATAATAAATAAGAAAAGAACATAAAAATACTAAATATCTATTCACAATAAACACCAGGGTTTCAGTCACAGGAAATATTAAAAATAACCCAGGTGGGCAGGTTCACACAGTTACAGAAAAAAACAATATTTAACTAATCTCAGTATATTTTCCTCACTGATCTAAAGAATTATTATTTCCTGGTTACTTACTAGAGCAATGCAAGATGAAGTAGGTGAGAGATCCTTCTTTGTCAAGTTATAAAAACAGAGTGTTCTGAGACTTCAGTCTCAGCTAGTATTAAACATTATTTTTAGTGATGGATTACAGAATGACATCACATCTGGTTATCTGACTTCTGGTTCCCATGCTTCCCACCTTGGCTGTCAGGATTTAGCATATATGTGTCAATAATAAATACACACACACACACACACACACACACACACACACACACACACACACACACACACACACACACAGACAGCCTTGCTAAGATCTGTTGCAGGTCCTGGAAGTTATAAAACAATTTCACACATCCACCCTTCCAGAGTAGCAATTGGATCACCCATATGACAATGCATGAAACTTCCTAGTACAGGCTTTTGGTCTCTGGCAGCATTGGAAACTGTAAGATACAATTTTTATGGCCTAAGTCATTTAATTTAATTTCAAATTATTTTCAAAGTTTGAGATTAAATGAATACAAATGTAAGTCAACACCACCATGATAAAAAGAAAGAAAAGTTTAATGGTGAGCACTTTTGCATAGAGAGGTCATAGCCTCACCAAAAGTATAATCATCTGTAGATAATCAGGAAACCCTCAGGGACTGCACTTTGAGTATGCTGGAAAAATGTGTGGAGGATGTATACTGGAATGATGCATTGATTTTATGGAGAGAGGTTATTCGAAGGACCAGGTAACTGCATCCTTTAAGGTTGTTTGTAATTGCAGGACTGGGAGAGTGGCACCTTATTTTTCCAATTACATCAGGAGAACTTCATCTGTTGCATGTAGGTGCATAAATGGCCCTCCTAAGATAATGTTTACTTACTTCAGTGATGTTCAATAATTCTGAGATTATGTAAGAAGGGATTGGCCCATTTTGTTAGCAGCTGACAAGATTACAAGATAGATTGGGAGAGAACCATGCTTTATTTTTAAAAATAATATTTCCTTAAAAGGGATGTTAGGTTATGGTCCCTCTCATGGGGCATCTTCTGATAGTGCTACACATGGTAGGAAGGGCACTTTTCCTTGCCACATTTGTAGAGTGTGCAATTATATTGCTTCTTACTTTTTTTTGTCATCCTGTTTCTGGATGAAATTTTTCGTCTAGGTTGTTTGCTACGTGCAAGAATAGTAATTTAATATATCTGGCTACTTTTTTCAAGTGTTCCTGCTTCTATGTAGGTAAGACCACACATTAACTCAGGGAATGTATTTTGGAAAATACTAGCAACTTTCATAAGAGTGTATTGACAAATGTACTAGCAAGCCATGCTTTTTACTTGGGACACAGTAGAGTTATGGGTTCTATAGTTGGTCTCACCGAATATAAGGGGTGGTGATTTTAACAATTATATTGAGAGGGTGGAACTTATGTGAATTGTAGCCTTCCAAGCACACAAGATGATTGATATGAATCATAGCCTACCCTTTAAACCTGTTTTGAAGTGGAGGCATCATGTTTTTATTGGTTGTTGTGTTTGCATTTATATTGGTTGTGTTTTTGATGTTTTATTTAGTCTGATGAAGTGGTAGCCCCATGAAACCATTCACCATTAAACTGTTCTTTCTTTTTATCACTGTGGTGTTTGATTTACATTTGTATTCATTTTTTGCTTTTTTGTGGTGGGTTAACATTCAGCTGTGAGTTATACAGCTTTTATTTTCTGTTTATTAAAGTTTGAGATTAACCTCTTCTCTTCCTGTATCCTCTGTTAAAATATATACATTTAAATAGTTACAATAATACATGTACACTTCTTCCTCTGTCCAGCAGGGCACACTGTTGATACATTTTTAACACAAGCAACTTTACAAATACATTTTCAACACAAGCATCTGTACAAATCAGTTTTATATTTAAATAACATATCATTCTTTACTAAATTTCAGCTGACTATGTAGGTATATGTTACACATCCACTGCCCTACTCCTGGCATAGCTGGCGATACACTGTCATCACACATTCATCCATTATAGTTAGACATTGTTGGTGATAGACTCAGCTATTGAGAAAGTTTATGTCCTTCCAGAATTGCATTGGTTTCCCAATTTCAGTTAGTCCTTGCTCCAGAAGTCTATTTTTACATCTTTTATTTGCCATTTGCTCGTGCTTCATAATTTTGTGTGATGGGGAGCTGATCTTGTAAGGCTCAGTGACACTAGTGGACCAATAAAATAAAACACATCTAGACAAAATAACCACAGTGACATGAGTTTGTTATGGTAGACTCCTAGCATATTAATTATATTTACTTCTGACTTATAATAATGTATGAATCTTTTTTTTTTAACATTTATTGTTATTAAATATAGTACACTGATTATAAAAATGCTAGTGTGGACAGCACTACAAAAAAAAAAAAAAAGAAACAAACAAAAATTCCAATCCTTATGTTACATTGCATGTTTTAATTCTGACTTGCCTGTAAAACAGCACTCCTAATTTGTGAATAGTATGATAATGATACAAAATGCCAGAAGTGTTACCATGTGCCTGAAATACCATTTAATTTGCATGCATTTAAAGCACTTAGGATTAAAGTGAACTTAAAAGGAGCAGCTGACGGAAGAGGTATTGACCAATAATAGAAACTATAGTAAGCAGAAAAAGAATCAATTAAAAGAAGATATTTATTTTGTCACACAGCATATTCACTTTGTAGAGGTAGTGGCTCCTACTTTAAAATGACATTGGCACATTGTTAGGTGACTTAGGTCAGATGAGATATTAAAAAAATTAAGTTTAAAAATTCTTATTATAATTCCCCTAGTTTAGATGATAATGTAGTTAATACTGTTATGAAAACTGGCAGAACCCCACTGAATGCAACAGTTGTTCGGTGTGTAAGCACTTTGATAAAAAGAATACCTTTATTATAAATGGGTTTGAGTTTAAACCACCTAGAAATAAAATTATTAAAGTGCTGTAGTGTATAGTCTTAGATGTCCTTGTAATAAACATTACATAAGTCAGACTATTAGACCTGTACATAAACATATTCAGGAATGTATTAGAAATATTAAAAATGCATCTAGAGCTAATCATGTTGTAGTTCATTTTTAGAGCACCGTAATAGGAATAGTGAATTTACTTTTTTATAATGTATTATTATAAAAACTCAAAATTTATTTCTGAACATATCTGAGATTCTTTTAAGAGGCACAGTATATTTTCTCATATAATACTCTTACTCCCTATGAAGACTGGTAGAGAAGGGTGAAGGCTGCCAGATAGAATTTTATAGATAATTCTATACTTGTAAATATGAATGTAAACTACAAGCTTGTTGTCTTAAATGTAAAGAAATACTGTTACATGTGGAACTGGAAATAAATGTGACAACAGTGCACTCTACTGACCAAAGTAAAGCATGTGGTGACCCTTTGAAGTAGCAGTGGTGCCGAAAAGTCTAGATGAAGAAATTATTTCTATTGTTTTAACCAAGAGTTAAATTGCTAGATTTAAACATGCAAATGTATTTTTATTGCTCTCTTCCTGACCAGCTGCAAGATAACAAAAGGGAGATGTTAAGAATGTAAATGCAGTTAATGTGTAGCCTGGGAACACCAGGAAAGTGTAAAAAGATGATGTAATGTTTATCAGAACTGCAATAGCAATTTAAACAGAGAGAATCAGAAGGCATTAAGCATTTTTGTCTCGAACATCCAACTCAGCACTGCCTTATGCTCTGTGTAAGTAAATTATTTTAGAAGTGTGTTTTCTTGTAGATAGCTAGAAGATATAAAGATTAGACTAAGTGTTTTTCTGTGATCTCAGAACTGTACTACTGATTTATTTTAAGTATTTCTGTGTGATCTCTGAACTCTTGACTAGGACTGACTGTGTAGTAGAAAGTATTGTCTTGTGGTTTTAATTATTTATTATTAAATATTTTAAAACCTTTTAACTGTGGCTGGTTTGTGTAGAGATAAGTTAAGCTCTAGAATACATTGCATGTATATAAGGATCATGTACCAAGCCACTCTAATAAGCCTTGAGACTGTTAGTCACATCTACCAATGGGATAATAATATTGCACAGTAATAATTGGACACCCTTTTAAGGGCCTTTGAGTAGCTGATAAATATTAGCTGGGTGGTGGCAGTAATTACTACTGTATAGTCTGGGTAAAAGGGGCACAGCTGAAGAACCTGTGCCAGCCTTCCCCAGGAGTGTCTGTGTGGTTGTATAAACTTATCTCAAAGTGTGTGTGTCAGCTACTTGGGCAGGGACACAAAGCACTGGTTGGACAGAGAGGGTGCTGGAGATTTTAGCTTGCCCAGCTAAGCTGAGATTTGGACCCTATAGCTGTGCCAGTGGGGAGTCTTTTTGGGGATCTGGAGAGCAAGGGAGCGACCAGCCCCAGACTGACTGTGATCTCTGTGTGCTCTTGAGGGAAATTGCACTTTACTGTGTGTATTTGTTATCCTTTCCTCATATATGAGACACCCTCTCTGGTGTTAGTGGTGAGGACTGAGGCTCCTTGATTGCTGGGCCAGGGCATGGGTGTCACATATTAATTGGTGGCAGTGGTGAAATATCCACATCACATATTAATTAGTTGGCAAATACTAACTGGCTTGTAGTGGTGTGGGTAGAGTGAATCCTGTAGCTTGTGTACAGTGAGCTTTGAAGGTGTTTTTGTACTCTAAAACAGCCACGCAGTGAATACTCAGAGTTCAGATCACAATTGTTTTATTTCAATTGTTAGTTTAGTTAGTCAGGGTGAGCAGGCAGCATGTCAGCAGAGGAGTATGGAAAGCTGACAAGAGCCAGCTGGCGGAGAATTGCCAGGCTAAGGGACTGGTGCATGGAAACCTGACTAAGGCAGACCTGATTGCAGCCTTGGGTACAGCTGCATCAGAAAACAGCAACCAAAAGGACAATCAGACTGGCAGAGGAGATATAATTCCCTCGGAGAATGGACAGCTCAACCTTTCTGCAGTGTTCTTAAAAATCCAGCTGGAGCTAAAGGGACTTGAGTTGGAGGCCAGGTGTGTGGAATTAGAAGCAAAGGAGAGACTGCAACATTTTCAGGCTGAGGAGAATGAGAAACTGTTACATTTGCAAGCTGAGGAACAAGAGAGGCAGAGGCAACATGAGAAGGAGATGCTGACTCTTTGCCAGAGTCATGGAGTAATGGGGAAGGGAGTAACTGGAAGCACAAAAGGTCAGTAAATTTCTTACGCATTTTAAAGAGGGGGATAAATTTGATAGTTTCATTCATATGTTTGAGAGGATATGTAAACAGTATGAAGTTAACCAAGGGCTCTGGGTACAGTTCCTGATCCCCTTACTTCATGGTAAAGCTGTAACTGTTCTGTCCAAAATGTCTGACGTTGCATGTTTTGATTATACTGCTGTAAAGAAATGTCTTTTAGAACTGTTTAAGCTAACACCTGAAATGTATAGGAAAAAGTTTTGTGAGCATAGATGCAAGGCAGATGAAAGTGTGTGTGAATATATTGCTGAATTGAGCACTTATTTCCATAGGTGGGTGAGTGGATGTCAGGTCACCACTTTTGAAGGGCTGGCAGACCTTTTGGTGAGGGAACAAGCTCTCAGCACTTTGCCTGAGGACATGAGGATCTGGTTAGCTGATAGACAATGTGCTACTTCACATGAGTTGTGGAAGAATGGAGACCTATACCTAGCAAGCAGGGCAGCCCTGCACAGGAAGGGCACCCCCAGTACTGCTCATGGGTCTAAAGGAACCCATGGTGGGCAGCACAGACTGCCACAACAGAATCTGCCAATAGCAGCGGAAACCAGTAGTCCAGGTACTTGTCCAGGAGCTAGGGTTAATTGTTTTGAATGCAACCAGTGGGGCCATGTGGCATACAGATGTCCACAGATGCAAGGTGGGGAACCAAAGGTGAGGGAGCCAGTAAGTGGGAAAGACAAAATGCCAATAGTAGGTTGGCTTGAGACAACAGGGGTACCAAACAACCATCCTGCCGATGTCCTTAGAGGGATGGATTTGGATGAGGCAGTATCATGTGCTTATGTAGTTACACGCAGTGAGGCTAGGAGACAAGTATGTGGATCTGGTAGCCTGAGGGAGACCCAAATAGACTGCATACTTGCAGCCAGGGCTTTTGAGGTGGTTACTTCAGGGAGGGAGCTACCCTGTAGCCGTGAGACTGAAGGTGAGCCACAGCTGCTTGGGGGTATTAATGGTCCCTTGGACAGAGTGTCTGCAAAGGTAGAGGTGAGTAGGAGTACCCAGGCTGACAGTGAGGCACTACTGTCAGAGGATGCCAGACTTCCTGTGGAAGGAGAGCTGGGAAGGGTTACAGGGAGAGAGTTGAGACAAGCTCAGCTCTCAGACCCTACATTACAAGGCCTGAGTCAGGTAGCTAGGGAGGCACCTGATTCTCAAGGAAAGGGGGAATATGTATACTGGGACAAATGGTTACTATACAGGGAGTGGACCCCTGAGGGAGGTCTAGAAGGTGAGGGAGAGTACAGCAGTTGGTAGTGCCTAGAGACTACCATCTGGCACTTCTAGCCATAGCCCATGACATTCCCTTTTCAGGTCGTGTGGGCATAAAACATACAAAGAGGCGTATTATGCAAAACTTGTATTGGCCTGGAATTTCCAGATATGTAACAGGGTACTGCAGGACCTGTAAGCAGTGACAAAAGGTAGGCAAAGCAGGAGACAAGGTGAGAACTCCTTTGATGCCTTTGCCTGTGATTCAGGAGTCCTTTCAGAGGGTAGCTATGGATATTGTGGGTCCTCTGA
This sequence comes from Protopterus annectens, assembly GCF_019279795.1. Classification (NCBI taxonomy): domain Eukaryota; kingdom Metazoa; phylum Chordata; order Ceratodontiformes; family Protopteridae; genus Protopterus; species Protopterus annectens. Next base: position 1,548,715,123 of record NC_056739.1, read on the forward strand.
GTACCCCAAGTTCCACAGGGAAAAAGTATATCCTAGTGGTAGTGGATTATGCTACACGATACCCTGAGGTAGTGGCTTTGTCCTCCATTGAGGCAGAGAATGTGGCAAATGCTTTGTTAGAGATTTTCAGCAGAGTAGATTTCCTAAAAGAAATACTGACTGACAGAGGTGCTGATTTCATGTCAGACTTGCTGGCTTGTCTATGGAAGTCCTGTGGGGTGAAGCACATGAAGACCATCCCCTACCAGCCCCTGACTAATGGTCTAGTTGAGAGATTAAACCCTACAATCAAGTCCATGCTACAGGCATTTGCAGATCAGTTTAAGAGGGAGTGGGACAACTATTTGCCCAATCTGTTTGCTTACAGAGAGGTTCCCCAGGAATCCACAGGTTTTTCACCCTTTGAGTTGCTGTATGGGCATAGGGTGAGGCAGATTTAATTTGAGATGAGTGGGAAGGTGAGTGCAAGTCTCACAAGGAATCTTTTGTGGCATACGTCCTAAACCTCAGGATAAGGCTCAGAGAACTCATGGGCTTGGCCCAGGGAGAGCCTGGCAGAAGGCCAACAACAGAAAAAGGTGTTGTATGACAGGAATGCTCAAGCTAGAGAGTATGCTGTGGGGCAGCAGGTAATGGTTCTCATTCCTATCAGACACAACAAGCTGCAAGCAGCTTGGGAGGGACCCTACAAGGTGGTAAGAAAGGTAATTGATGCTAACTACATGGTGGAACTGCTGGGCAGACAGCAGGGGCACAAATTGTACCATGTTAACATGATGAAACCTTACCATGATGATAGGGAGGCCCTTGTGCTGAGCATTTGCAGTTGATTGTAGGAGTCTGAGGGAGATCTGTTGACTGATCTGAAATCTGAGCAGTGTTGCAGGAATTTGGGGACATGTTCACTGGGAAACCAGGGTGAACCCACCTGGTGCAGCACCAGGTGGATACAGGACCCCAAAGGCCTATTAGGCAGGTCCCTTATAGGGTGCCTGAGAGAGTCAGACAGAGGAAGGAGGTACAGGAGATGTTGAACCTAGGGGTGATTCAAGAGTCCAACAGTCCCTGGGCCTCCCTAGTGGTGCTGGTGCTAAAGAAGGATGGCAGCACCAGGTTCTGTGTGGACTACAGGAAATTAAATAGTCACACAGAGTCAGATGCTTACCCCATGCCTAGGACAGATGAGGCTCTAGAGCAGCTGGGTGGGGCTAAGTATCTTACAACCATTGATCTTACCAAGGGTTACTGGCAGGTGCCCTTAACTCTCAGTGCTAGAGAGAAGTCAGCCTATGTGACTCCTTTTGGCTTGTATGAGTTCACAAAGATGCCCTTTGGGATGAAGAATGCCCCAGTGACTTTCCAGAGGCTGATAGATCGTATCCTAGTAGGAGCAGGAGGGTTTGCCCTTGCTTACCTAGCTGATATTGCCATCTACAGCCATTCCTGACCAGAGCACCTTCAGCATGTCAGGGAGGTGCTGGGCTGACTACAGAGGGCAGGGTTGACCACTAAGCCAAGCAAATGTCAGGTGGGTATGGCGGAGGTCTCCTACCTAGGACATAGAGCGTGGAGTGGTAAGATAAGGCCAGGACCTGCCAAAGTGGAAGCCGTTCAGGCATGGCCTGCACCTGTTACCAAAAAGCAGGTGAGGGCATTTTTAGGGTCAGCAGGGTACTACAGAAAGTTCATTCTCAGTTATAGTACCATAGCTGCTCCCCTCACAGACCTGACAAGGAAGAATAGGCCAGATAAGTTAGTGTGGACCCCAGCATGTGAGCAGGCATTCCAGAAGCTTAAAGAAGCTTTGGCAGGACCCTCTGTGCTAGCCAGTCCAGATTACAGCAAATAATTTGTTGTGCAGGTGGATGCTTTGAACCATGGTGTGGGGGCTGTACTTAGCCAGATTTCTTCAGAGGGGGGAAGAGTACCCAGTGGTTTATCTCAGTCATAGGCTCCAACCCAGGGAGGAATGCTATGCAGCTGTAGAAAAGGAAAGTCTAGCCATAGTGTGGGCACTGCAAAAACTTCAGCCTTATCTCTATGGAAGAAAATCCACTGTTATGACAGATCACAACCCTCTAACATGGTTAAACAGAGCCAGTCAGCAAAATGCCAAGTTGCTAAGATGGAGCCTGGGGTTGCAAGCATATGATATGTCAGTGCAGCACTGCAGTGAGGTTAGCAATGCCAATGCAGATGGGCTCTCAATACAGGGAATGGGGTAAGGTACACTCAGATAGACCTGACCCTCTCAAGCAGCGTTTCTCAAGGGTCACTTGAAAAAATAGCTTGATTTCTCCGGGGGGGGGGTGAAGACTGGTAGAGAAAGGCGAAGGCTGCCAGCCTAGCCAGATAGAATTTTATAGATAATTCTATCATTTGTAAATATGAATGTAAACTACAGGCTTGTTGTCTTAAATGTAAAAAAATACTGTTACATGTGGAACTGGAAATAAATGCGACAACAGTGCACTCTATTGACCAAAGTAAAGCATGTGGTGACCCTTTAAAGTAGCAGTGGTGCCGAAAAGTCTAGATGAAGAAATTATTTTTATTGTTTTAACCAAGAGTTAAATTGCTAGATTTAAACATGCAAATGTATTTTTATTGCTCTCTTCCTGACCAGCTGTAAGATAACAAAAGGGAGATGTTAAGAATGTAAATGCAGTTAATGTGTAGCCTGGGAACATCAGGTAAGTATAAAAAGATGAAGTAATGTTTATCAGAACTGCAATAGCAATTTAAACAGAGGGAATCAGAAGGCATTACGCATTTTTGTCTTGAACATCCAACTCAGCACTGCCTTATGCTCTATGTAAGTAAGTTATTTTAGAACTGTGTTTTCTTGTAGGTAGCTAGAAAATATAAAGATTAGACTAAGTGTTTTTCTTTGATGTCAAAACTGTACTACTGATTTATTTTAAGTATTTCTGTGTGATCTCTGAACTCTTGACTAGGACTGACTGTGTAGTAGAAAGTATTGTCTTGTGGTTTTAAGTATTTATTATTAAATATTTTAAAACCTTTTAATTGTGGCTGGTTTGTGTAGAGATAAGTTAAGCTCTAGAGTACATTGCTTGTATATAAGGATTCTGTACCAAGTCACTCTAATAAGCTTTGACTGTTTAGTCACATCTACCAATTGCATAATAATATTGCACAGTAACAATTGGAACCCTTTTAAGGGCCTTTGAGTAGCTGATAAATATTAGCTGGGTGGTGGCAGTAATTACTACTGTGTAGTCTAGGTAAAAGGGGCACAGCTGGAGAACCTGTGCCAAGGCTGGAGTGTCTGTGTGGTTGTATAAACTTATCTTAAAGTGTGTGTCTCAGCTACTTGGGCATGGACACGAAGCACTGGTTCGACAGAGAGGGTGCTGGAGATTTTAGCTTGCCCAGCTAAGCTGAGATCTGGACCCTATAGCTCTGCCAGTGGGGAGTGTTATTGGGGATCTGGAGAGCAAGGAGCAACCAGCCCCAGACTGACTGTGATCTCTGTGTGCTCTTAAGGGAAATTGCACTTTACTGTGTGTATTTGTTATCCTTTCCTCATATATGAGACTCCCTCTCTGGTGTTAGTGGTGATGATTGAGGCTCCTTGATTGCTGGGCCAGGGCATGGGCGTCACACTCCCGAAGGTCTTAAACTAAGTATTTCATTAATAGTTAACTATTAAGAATTTTCGAGTTGAATCTTTAAGGAAGTAATTAATGCTGATTGATTAATTTGCAGTACTCTCCTTTTGGCTTTGTGTATTTCCTTTTACTCCTTTATAAACAGAATAATTTATATATATTTTAGAACCTTGGAAGGCAGTGTGCTGAAATGCTAGTTATTTGTATTTAAATAAAAATAAAAATTTATAAATGTTACCACTGTGCATGATGATATGAGCTAATGTTGAAAATTTCGCAATTTCTGTATTAGTGTATGGAGCATGGTGTTGTGCTGTTCTTATAATTGAATGGCTGTTTGTACAAGCTCTTTAATTTTTTTCTTATTCTTGTACTCTGTTTGGCTGTATTTTCTTTGCCTGGTTGTATTATGATAAATGTTGAATTTTATATTTTAGAGTGTGAGCAAAGACAAATTTGGCCTTTGAGATGGGAGAGGAAAGAGTGCTTGAAATAATGGGTGATAGTGATAGACAATGGGCAATGAGCAACTTTCTGCTAGATATGAAGTACAATATGGAAAAGGAAGTTCAGCATTGTTGCAGCAATATTTATTGCTCAGCATTGCTCCCCAGGGGGTGCGGATAACAGTGAAATTTTTGTTCCTGTTTAGTGATGACTCAGACTTAAAGAAGTGGTGGGAACAAGCTGCTTTGAATTGTTTCAAGGAGTTTATTAGGATCCTATTGGAATATGATAAGAGACATATGGAGGTGCACCGTTACAAGATCAAGAGTTCATCGGATGCCAAGGCTGCTTGTGGAACCGTCACACAGCTGGACAACAAGATTAGAAAGTGTTTTTCAGAAGTCTATGAACTGTGCTGAAACACTAGCTCTTTGTATTTGAATAAAAACTTATAGAGGTTACCAGTGTGTGTGATGATATATGTCAGAAGGTGCAGAGTTTATTGTAGTTGAATAATCTCAGCAATAACAAGTAGGTTTTCTTAAAGTATTACTGTTCTTATTTGGTTTTGCTTAAACATACAGCTCTCATAATGCATCTGCGCAGATACATCTATCGGATAAATGAAAGCAGGATGTACTTTAAATTTTAGTGTAAATTCATAGGCTGTTGCTAGGCTAATGACCACTAGAGCCCTTATAAGCCTAGCAGTGCACACCAAACCATTTGGATGCCAAGTATCACTAGTGTCTCTACGGGAAGGGGGCATGTTAGTAGGGAGACAGGTAAGGATGTGTAGCAGGTTGTTAGAGTAATACTTATTGATGGCCTCTGTCCATAAGGGACATGGGGGCCAGACAGGGGAGAAATTTACAATCTCACATCCAATTGTCAAGGTTTCGTTTGGATAGGGTCAGGCATGAGCTCTGTTTAACATGGATGGGGAGCCTATTTCATACTGCAGGGAACCTTTGGGATGCATGTTCTCCTTGTCACAAGTAAAATTCAGATCCTTGGATATAGTGTTTCTGGTGCTGTTTGTTTTGCACATGTGCAACAGATCCATCAGGGCCGGGTCTGAGGAAACCCTGCAAGCCAGGCAATGATCCCTTCTCTGTAGCCTTTAGGAGACTGAATACAGAGGCAGACCCTTTAGGCGATCAGTGTAGGATAGTATTCATGCTATGAGTTCTCCTGGTGAGAAACCTTTGTGGACGTTCAACTGTTGCAAGTGTCTGTTTAAATACATGCCAAAGGTGGTGTTATATTCAATGATAGGTCTGATAAGGGACGAGTCGTACTATAACTTCCTTGGACTTGGATGCTATACCTTTACCTATAATCTGGGTGACATAGAATGATTTTCTTATTATCTTAGCCACATGTTAGTCAAAGGCCAGATGGATGTTCACTTATGTTCCCAGAGTCCTTACTACTGGGTCAATTCTTAGAGGTGTTTTATCTCTGGAGTAATTAACTTGGGTTGACAGTTTCCCAAAGGGCATTTTTTTGGCATTGAGTTTTAGGCCATGGCTTTGGCAGCTGTCATTTGTCTGTTAAATCCACTTGCAATATGTTGGTGTCTTGAGGGTAATCTATAACAGCTCTCAATTTACAGTCATCTGCGAACTAGTAAATATTATTAAATACTCATATGTTCTCCAGTCAGGAAAAAAAATGTGTTATATACAGAGTGAGCACTTAAATGCTCATGTTTAATTATAAGATGTTATAACTGTGTGAATCAGATAGGTAACAGTTTGGTATGTGGTTGACTGTTCTCTTGAATATAATGTGAACTTGGAAAAGGCATATGTGGAGAAACTAATACAAGATTCTTTATCTGTTGGGTATCAGTGGAAAGAAGTAGATATGCTTATTTGGGTCTTAGTTAATACCATGGCACAGTTCTGTAAAGAAACATTGCAAGGAAAATAAAATCTGAAGTCTAAGTACTTGGAAAATGAACAGCTAATTGACTATTGACTATAAATAGACTGTAGCGGTGACAGGTTTCAGCTGAGATCCGAGGTATGTGTTATGTAGAATATCTCAAGAGAATTTGCTAGGTGTGTTGCTTATTAGCACACATAAATACACTTGGAGGAGGAATTAGTAACTAGCAGCAGGTGTTTCCCTAAGATACTAATTTGGTTAGTGAATATAGCTATATTTGTTTACTGCTCTTTTGCTTAGGCCGAAGGTGTTGCAAAGGATGAGGCTGTACAGCATAAACAGACATGAAAAAAATGCTAGAATTGTACAAACACAGTTACATTATAACCTGTTAGTTAGAAAGAAGCAAATTCAACTCATAAATATGTTGGCAGTGACATACATTGGATTTTAAAATGGCTATTTAAAATGGTTATGACAGAAAGAGAGAGAGAGAATGCATCTTTGCTCTTCAGCTGTACATTAATGGCTCCATAGAAATTGTTTCCTTCTGATACCAAGGATATGTTAACTGTGTACAGAATGCAGTCTGAACAGATGTCCTTGTGATTCAGATGTAAAACACTGTGTGTGATGCATTGTTTGGAGGAATGTGAACATCACTGCTGCTTAAGTTATGATTCTGTGGTTGCACCTGCATGTCTTTTTCCTGGGAGTTAGCATCCTTTATTACCTGTATACTCCTACTGGGGAAAGCAGCTTTATTTTATGATTCAGCTGGGAATTAGACATGTAGTCCCCGTCCAGTCTCTAGGCAGGGTGATGTAAATGGGAGACATGCCTGCTACTAAGCATTGCTGTTCTAGAGCTTGCTTCCTGATGGATGCAAAGCATGTCTGTCTATTCTTTGGGTAGTTCTTCCATCAGTTTTCTTGCATTGAGGTTATCTTTTACCAGCCATCTCTTTGTTGCCATTTCCAGGCATTGGGAACATATTTGCTTTTAAGATACTAGATTGTAATTACTTAATGACTAACCCGCGGTGGTGGTGCTGCTGTAGTGTTGTCGCCTCACAGTAAGACGCTGTCCGGTTCGATTCTCAGCTAGAGTGCCTTCTGCGTGGAGACATGCGTGAATGGGCGTACCTTCGTTGAAGGTTGTGCATCAGGGCTGGTAACTCGGCATGTAAAAATCAACTACCAATCATTAGCAGACCGGAGTTCCGCTGTGGCAACCCCTAACTGGGAAAAGCCGAAAGACACAACAACATTGTAATTACTTAATGAATGGAGTTTTGCATTCTCCAGCTATCTTATTTCTTTCGTTTGCTTTTTTTGCAATTCAAGTACGTATTTGTGCTCAGTTTAGCTATTTCACACAGGACCTTTTGCAGTTACTTTAGTTTTCCTCAGCCTTTGTTACCTACCTTGTCACCTTCAGCAAGTCACTTAACTAGACAGTGCTTGGGACAATTGGGAAACTGGACTAGGCTCTGCAGTCTGCAGTGGTCTCCTGGACTGCATACCAAGCAATTGCTTATGAACTTATAGACAAACCAGTATGTACACCTATCTTTCTGATGCTTTATATATGTAGCAGCGGTTTGTACTGTTTTGAACAAATGCATAGGTTTGGGATGTTTACCTTTTTTCATTGATACTGATTCTGTTGCTCCAGCCCTTCCCTTAAATTGCTACAAAATCTCCACTACATTTTCTCTTCTGTCTTCTATTTCAAAAATAATGTCTGTCCTTAATTACCTTGGGGGTTAAATAGAAAGAAATTAACAAAGGCAGTGTACAGTTACAAAATACATGCCTCTGTTGCTTGTTGTGGCTCCAGATTTCCATATACTTAGAACAGAGGCATTAAGGGTTAGTACATCAGGCTGAAGCATCAGGTCTATTGTTAAATGTGACACAGGTTTACATTACAAAAGTATATAAACAAATATATAAAAGAAGTGATAAATTTAAATGTATGCTTTGTAGTACAACAGTAGAAATGGTTTCACATCTTGTTGCTGGTTGTGATATGCTTATGGCTAAGGGTCTGTATACTGAAAGGCAAAATAATGTGGATAGCTTGTCACACTGAGAATTGTGCAAACACTACACCATATATGTAGCATTGAAAAACAACACAAAAAGAATTATTGAAAACAAAGTACTGATCACATGGAATCATTCAGCTTCAACAAACAAAACAGAGCAAGAAAAACACTTTTGCTCTTTTTCTTCAACTGCAATATCTATCATTAATTACTGAAATAGCTAAACCTAGTTTCTAGACTGACCTACATACTGAGAGACATAAGTTATAAATGCCCAAAAATATGCAAACAGAAATTAGAGCAATGTGGAATAAAGACACATGGATAGTTCCAACAGTGGTAGGAAAAACAAGGCTAATAAAAACAAATTGAACGCATACGTAAATATGCTGCTAATACAGATGACCCCATGGGAGCTACAAAAAAAGGCACTTCTTGGTATACTGCATACTCTTGGCAAGCATCAATGACTGAAGTAATTCTTATTTTATGAACTTTAATTATACAGTGACTTAGGAATAGTGTCCATTTTTGTCATGATGTTAGAAACCCTAAGCATATGGAAACATTCAAAAAAAATATTGTTCTAGTGAAGCTTTACTCGCAAGTGCCTGAACTGTCACATGATTCAGAACAGAAATTACTTCTAACTTATTAAATGTATGCTAAAACTCACTTTTATTCCAAAAGAAGATACATCCAGTTATAAGACTAGCAGCATACTAGAAAGCCATGAGACTTGTAGATTTGAAAAACAACTTCAATGTAATGTCCACAAACCTATCAACTCTGCTGTGTATGATCTGTACTCGTACCATTTTACTAAAGCCTAGTACATCATACCTGTATCCTTTAGGCCACTACCCTCCCTCCAGTCCTTTGGTTCTCTTTCAGTATATTAATTCCTAGATTACTTCTAGGCTTACTGCCCTTGTGGGCCATTTTAAGCCTGGCCAATTACCTCATGTGAGAGTCAAACCCTTGTGTCTGTAAAGTAAACACCTTAAGTATTACTCTAACCTGCCAACCAGATGTGCCATAACCCTGTTTTTTCTCCTTTCATATTGCAGTTCCTGTTTGTATTATACTAACTTACCTTTAAATTTCTCTATAAACTGTGTAACATTTCTCTAAATATTAAATCATTGGCATATAAGTTGTAGCTATTCTTAACCAGTGGTTTTACATTATGTCTAATTTAGTATTAATTTAAACTGTAGATGTTTTTGTATTACGTTTGAAGATTGTAACATTATTGCTCTTAAAATGTTTTTGTAATACTTTGGAGTTTTTCTCCCCAGGCCTTCCCTGAAAATGGGCACCTACTCAGTTGGACTTTCATGTATTTATTGACATTTGATTACCAGGAATGTTTCAGGGTCCATTCATCAGAAATACAGAGTTGTCATGGCCTTTTGAAAAGGCACATAAAGCATACATGGAATTGACATACTGCAGTTTCTGTTGGGGTTAAGACTCCGAGAACTGAGCTGTGGGTTTCTAAGTTCAACATCTTAAATGGTAGGGAAGACAATAAGCAGACTAGGTGGGCCAAGTTAGTAATTCTTGTCTGCTGTTAGTCTGTCTTTGTAAAATGTGAGACGTTGACAGGTCATTATGTCATATTAGCGTTTGATTATCCCTCTATAAACCATGGTAGTAGTTGTCAGATGAGCATGAGGGTTATTAAACATTTTACAGTCAGACCCACACCACAGCTTAATTTCATAGGTGATTCTTAAACGTAGTGACTTACTTGCAAACGTGTTTAGGGAAACACACTGTATTTGTTGAAATAATCTGAATAGACTGGAACCTTCTAAACAGACTGACCTCAGTGTGTTTTACAATATGGCACCTTCACTAGCACTGCATATAGGATCATTCTAAGTAGTTTTCTAATTTCTAAAGTTTAAAGTTGAGTCTCTTTAACACTTCATATGTTCATTTTAGGCAATCAGCCTGCAGACTATTACAAACCTAGCCAATAGCCAGAGGTCAAAAATCAAACTGTGTTTCTTCTATCTGTGAAGTGAAGATGTTAACATTATACCAGTCTGAGAAGGTAATAGTGCCAAACTAAATAGATGAAGATCAACACTTTGAGATAGCCCTTATGAAGTACCGTAGTTCCCCGAAAATAAGACCGGGTCTTATACTTTTTCCCCCGCCGACATACGCATTAGGGCTTATTATCAGGGGATGCCTTATTTACCCCCCCGTACAACAATCAACATTTATTCATGTACAACAATCAACATTTATTCATGTACACAAATCGACATTTATTCATGTACACAAATCAACATTTATTCATGTACACAAATTGACATTTATTGGGTACTTTTCCGTTATTGGGCAACAGTTCTAGGTAACGCGTTAACAGTTGTGTGAGAATTCTACATAAACAGTGCAACAAATATTTCAACTTCAGAATATCTACACCTTGGCTTTCACAGTGCAATATTTCATGGTTAACAGAAAGTGCAGAAAAATCTCAATACATGTGTATTGGAGGAGGGGAATAAAACAGGTGAATAACTGCCACTTTTTGAGTGGTGATTCTTTCTTTATTCCTTACCCAAACCGTAAGAGAAGAATGATGGAAAGTCATAAAAATAAAGTCTGGGAACTAGTGGCCTTACTTTGTAATTAGCCCTTGATAATGAAACGTTATCTTAATACAATAAAGTCAAAAACTGACAAGAGCTTGCCAGCAGCTGAAAGCAGAAGCAATCCATTCTGTTGCCCCAATAATGGAAAAGTTATTCAAATACACTCATGTCATCTTCTTCTGGAACATTGTTATAAGTCTCCAACCCCCGAATTCTGGACTGAATTTCTTGCAACTCCATTTCTTGTAGAACCATTGGCTGCAATCTGTCATGCCTAGCAATAGAGCTCTCCTTAAATGAGGACTGCTTGTCCATGTAGCCCGCTAGTAGTGCATTGGCAACACAGCTGTCAGTGATTTTATCCCATGAATTCTTCATCCAAGTCATGACCTCTTGCAGGCTATGCTTCACAAATTTCCATGCTGATTTCTCTCCATTCTATTTTTAATGTAGTCACTGAGTTCCATGCGCAAATGGTCCTTGAATGGTTTGTTTATTGCAATATCAAGAGTCTGAAGATAGGCAGTCATTCCTGCGGGAATCATTATTTGATCTATTCTTCTCTGTGCAAGGAAGTTCTTCATGTCTTTAGTGCGGTGAGTGCTGGCTGAATCCCAGACTAGCAGACCTCTTTCACCACCTCGCAAAACAAGTGTCAGCATTACATCGACCCACTTCCTTATAACTGCTTGTGTGCACCAAGCTTTTTCGGTTTCAAGAATGTAAATGCCTGAAACACATTCAGTCTTATCTTTCTTGCCCTTACTAATGCTTAGAGGTGGGGTTTTCTTTCCATCTAGACAAATTGCCAAAATACAGGTAACGTGCACTTTCTTAACCAGTGGAGGGAATGTAGATTGACGAGGCACCCTTCTGATCAATAGTTGTTTGAGATCCTTGGCCCATAAACATTGCAGTTTCATCCATAGCAATCATGTTGGAGAGTTGGTATTTAGAAAAGTCGATGCTATCAACAAAGGACTTGAATGCAACTGCATGTTTAATAACTTCAATATCTTCCAGCTTGAACAGTGCTGTTGATCTTCTTAGAGACAGTTCATATCGCTGAAGGAAGCTATCCAGCCAATGTTGTGATGCTTTGAATTCTTCTGGGGATATTTCTAACTGTGGTACCATTGCAAGGGCAAATGCTTGAATATCAGCCCTGCGCACAACCAAAGCCTTTGCTCTGCTGTTAACAATCCATTCACAGATGATGTCTTCCAGCTCAGGAAATAATGGTTGCCGACCCGATCCACACTTGCACTTCTTAGCATTTCCCTCGTCCACCTGTTGACTGAGGTTATCGTACTCTGCTTGCCATTTTCACACTATTTGGTGATCCAACATCTTTTCTTTGCAGAAAGCCATCAGATTCTTTCCCCAGGAGTCTTCCATGATTCATTTCTTGTACTCAACGGAATAGCTCTTTCTTTTTGCACTCATCTTGTCTGGGGGTTAATTGAAGACTTACGAGACATGAGTGGCAACAAAAATGGTGACAGTTAAGAAGACACAACCACACCTGTTCGTTATCAGGTGCACATGTTTTACGTGTGTTTTTCTGTACTTTGACCAATCAAAGTACACTTCCCAGTGTTTTATGGGCCAAGGATCTCAAACGTCAAGTGTGAGTGAGGATTAGGGTTACAGTAAGAATCGTGGAGGACTCCTGGGGAAAGAATCTTACGACTTTCTGCAAAGAGAAGAAGTTGGGTGTCCGAATGGTCTGAAAATGGTGAGCAGAGTACGATAACCTCAGTCAACAGGTGTCAATAATATTATTTTATAATTCAACACGTCCGTCATGTGTTGTTGACGATCTTAACTGGGGCTTATTTTTAGGGTAGGGTTTATATCATGACCACCCTGGAAAACAATGCTAGGCCTTATTCCCTGGTTAGGTCTTATTTACGGAGAAATACGGTAGATTGTTTTCACAAGTGAGCTTCCTCTGATCCATTTTGTAACCTAAATAAATATTCTCTTCTTTATGTAGATCTTTTTATCAGAACCTTGTCTGCAGTATAATCTTGAGTGTTGTTTTTTCACACAGCATATAGATTAACATTTTCTACATTATTTCCAAAGCTCAGCTGCCCCAGGTGCAAAGTGCTGGGTGGTCATGATCAGCCAATCTCAAGCTCTCTTTAATGCAATACCTGCTTTTAAAAGCCAGTATTACATTTATGGTCAAACCTGGAGCACTGTAACGCACCATGTGTGGTCTGGGCTGTAGCAGCTGTTTGTACCAAACTGCTTGCTAGATTATAGCAATGTATTTATTTATTTATTTTAACTAAAACCTGAGCACTCTGTGTAGGCAGCATATAAATTGTAACAAATGTTTGCTATACTTTAAAAGAAAAAAGTTTTTTTTAAATATGTTGGAGGGTTCAAAGCAGGGCACAGAAATGGGATCTGAATGGCTGGGGTGGGGTGGTGGTGTGCATCGGGCTGATGTGCCAGTAGAAAGAATATCCATGTTTTAGTCTTCAGTGGAAGAGATGGGGGTGTAAATTTAACTGTAATAAGCTGATTAACTTATTGCTTACAATGTAGCAACTGGCTTGTTACAGTGAAGTGCTTTTTATTTTCTTTTTTCTCTCCAGTTAAAGAGCTGAGGCAGTTGGGCACTGGTTCATAGTATCAGTCCAGGGCACTTTTGGAACAGCTATACTTCTGCCAGTAGTAAAACAGGTAAAAAGATTACACAGATTAAAAATATGGAACTGGATAGTGTTAGAGATCAGAAACAGAACTCTAGCAAAAAAGGGGGGGTGTATGGGATTCTGTAATGGAACTTGAACTTGGAGACGACATTGACATAGAACAAAGCACCTAAGGCATACATTTATTTAATAAAGTAGACTGTAATACAAGATATGAAACCACTAATTCTTAAGAGTTGTAATATAATGAAAATAAAACAATGTGGTCGCTAGATAATTCCTGATCTCAAATTATATTGCAAATAATTAATTAGTGTGTAAGTGTTTTTGTTTAAGGAGTAGTGTTAGACTAAATTTGTTATTAACACTAGGTGATATAGATGTTTGTGATATACAGATTCGCATGCTTAATGACAAATTATTGAAAGTTTAATGCAAGCACTGGTTGCCTGACACAAGGCTAGTTTATATATTGCCTTGGATAAAATCACAGACTTAATAATCTACTTAATAATTTGGTTAAACAAGATGTACCATTAAAGTACATTAGGGCTATATATTATTATGACAGCTACTAGGTAGGGCAGGACCAGCTCGAATGTCACACTGATGGGGGAAGGGATGTGAATTTAACGTGTACCAATAACACTTTGTTTTACAGCACAATAAACCACTCACATGCCTGATAAAAAGTATATATATATTTAGAAAGCTTGTGAGGAAATTATTAATCTATTTTTGTTTTACTTGGATCGCTTGTCTGTGTACTTAATAAAGGATTTTTGATGGGAAACAGACAGCCTGCCTTGCTTGGATTACTTTCGAATACTTAGTAATGCTGTAGAATTATATATTTTCTATTATTACTTTTTGACTTGACGAGTTTACGTTCGCTACTTCTACTACTATTGTCTGATCTGATTAATATACAGTGATTACCTAGAAATATATGGACTGAAAATCTTCCACACAGAGAAGTTTCTTACACTGTTTTATTAGTATTTCATAACATAATTGCAAAATGGTTGTATTAGCAGTCTGCACCAAATTAATAAGTGCACTATGCATGGGGATTACACAGTATACATAAATGAAAATGTAATTAAAGTAACGTTCTAAAAAAAGAAAATGTCAGTTTGGCTTTCAGTTATCTATCCATAATCAGGGCAGTAAAAGTCCTTCAGAGTGAAGAGATGAATGTTTAGATTGCTACCTTCAGTAATGAAATAAAACTATCAGAACCTTCACACTTTTTCATTAGATTCTTAACCATCTGGACCATACATTTCACTTGCTCATTACTCTGTGCATGTCTCACACTTAAGGCATCACTTAATTTAGTATATCATATCCAGCAAAAATAGCTTTTCATGCAGATGATACTGTGACTAGTAGCTCCTTGGAGTTGAACAACTACTGGATAGTTTGAGTAATACTCAACGTAGAGAATATAAAGACCATACTTACATAGGCATAATAGGGTTACCACCTGTCTCACTTTGCGAGGGACAGTCCCTCTTTGGGCAGTTGTGTCCTGCAAAAATATTGTAAAAATGGCAGATGTCCTGAGATTTTAGAACAGAATTATTTCCTATATTTTATGTAATAGTTGCATAAAACAGTTATTCTGTATCTGAAGCACCTAAATGTTATAAGCAACAGAATAAGCAACTAAAATGCTACAAGTATAAGCTTTTATTTAGGAAAAAAGTGAGGTTCTGTCCTTTGTACTGGCTGTGGGTATGTTTCGGCCTGCAAAATCTGACATTTGTACTAAAGATTTCCCACTTTGGGCATTTGAAAAGGTGGCAACCCTAAGGCATAAATATGTGCCAATTTTCATTCAGGTAAATTGTGGTATTTCATGTGGTAGTAATTCCTGTCTCTGTTTATGATTCTGAAAAGTATTACAGATTCTGGTACTTTTCCGTTATCGGGGCAACACTATAAATGCAGTAGCTGACGCTTGTAATTTTCTCACAGCTGTTATGTTCCTTATGTCTGGTACATTACTCTGAATTTCAGCAGCCTATCCTAGTGGTGGCATGTGCAAAGCTCTTCAGTTTACTTCTCTTGAGCTAGTGGACTCATCGGGTAAGCAATTGACCATTGCTCCCAGCCCAGATTGTCTGTAAGGAAATCACTTTGATGCTGTGATTCACGTGCAGAAAAACTCATATGTATGTCATTATTTACTGACTTCAGTCACTGAAAAAGACACAAAGCTGATGTGGAGCACACCAGAAATATGGCAAAAATCTGGACAGTTGAAAGGTATGAAATGCCATTTGTAGCTTCAGAAAATCTACACTGTAATATGACGTGTGTACACGGACAAAAGAATATTACTTCCCAATAAAACTGTATTGATATTAAAATAATTTCCCAAATATAATCTGGCTAGCGCATATCACTTATCTTCAATAAAATCTGTCTCATTTTTTTTTGGGGGTCACGCAAAGAGCAATGCTTACAATTTCAAAATGTCACACAGCTTGATTCCTGAGGCACAGGTTTGAGGGCTGTGACCTCTGGCTGGTCAATCCTTCGGGAACTATGTAAATAGCAGAACCGTTATTGTCTGTGGACAGCCTACCACACTGTCACACAACAGCATGGAAGCCGACCTTTTGGCAACATCAGAGCGGTTCATTCTTACCTGGCCTATTCATTGCAGTTTGCAGACTTGGTGTAGCTAGGCATACACGCCCTGATAACGGAAAAGTACAAAAAAAAAAAAAGAAAAAAAAAAAAGCACACAGAAAAGTGATGCAGCTCCATCGGGGCAACACCATAAATGTGCTAGCTGGCGATCGGAACCCTCGCTAACAGCTGTGCGAAAATTAAAAGTGCCTGCTGGCGCATTTATAGTGTTGCCCCGATAATGGAAAAGTACCCAGATTTTCCATGTCTAAATCATTTGCTGAGTCTGTTTAGACATATTGGGCCACTAAATAATTCAAATGTCCTTTCTTTGCAATTACTTATACTAAAATGCAAGTATGACTCATGACTTATGGGTAACATCCCATTTTAAGGTCATGCATGAATATTAATCTTGCCACTTTTTAACTTTAAGCCTTATATGCATGAAACCTCACCACAATATGGGAAATATGCTCTAATATCTAGATACATTGATGTAATATTATGTTGTCAACCATTCATGAGAGTATATCTTAACAAATTTGGTTTCTCTCCTCTCTTGTATACACATTTTCAGTTCTTTAATATAGCAATTGTGAAATAATTCACAAACTTCAACATTTTGTCTTTAGCAAATCTTTACATTCTTGTAAGTAATCTCTAAGTGTACCAGCTGTATGCATCTGCTTTACTGCTTACCTAGTTTATACTGAACTTACTAAGTCATACTCTACAAGCTCCACATTTTTGAAGTCAAAATTCTGTAGCGGCTTACAGTTTGATTGCCTGTAACTGATCTGCCCCAGATACCATTGTGGAACTCTTTGACAGCTAAAGTGAGCTAGTATAGAACTTCAGAACAAGCGAGTATTTTTTTTTATTTACATCTCAAAATATCTGTCCTATTCCTGTGACTAGCACCAAGCAATACAAATTCAAACAACTTTCCTGGTGGCACTCTTTTATCAGACAAGTTTGGAACAAACATGGAATAATCTATTCTAGCAGATTGTCATGTAGGTCTATATACTTGCAATGGTGCTGACTTTCAGAGTTTGGTTTGAGACCTTTAGACAACAAAACATGACCTATGTAATTAAGAGTAACCACACGGTGGTACGGCGGTAGGGTTGTTACCTCACAGCAAGAGGTTCTCCTGTTTGATTCTCAGCTTGGCTTGGGAGTGCCTTCTGTGTGGAGTCTGCATGTCCTCCCTGTGGTTGGGTAGCGTTCGAAAGACATGCGTGCGTAAATGGGCGTGCCTTCGTTGAAGGTTGGGCGTCGAGCTGGCACCTCTATGTTTCGTAAAAATCTACTGCCAATCATTAGCGGACCGGAGTTCCGCTGTGGTGACCCCTTACCGGGAAAAGCCAAAAGACAAATAACAACAACAACACACAGATTAGACAGTTGTTTCTTTTTAGTGTCAAGACTTTTTGCCTCAATCTACTCAGCAATATGATAAGTTGCAAGTCACGCACTTGCTTGACAGCTTAAAAGGTCTGAAATCTGTAATATCTGTTTGCAGTGGAGGCCAGTGCAGCTCAAATTTATATTTGCCTCCCAGAGAAGGGGGTAATTCTTAAAGCAAAGATGCTGCTATAGATTTACCTGGATGTTTTTGGACAACTTTGCACAGAATACTGCTGCGCAGTAACTACAACAAATAGAAAGTTCTTTGATCAACTGTTGTTGCAGTTTGGTGGGTATGAATTTACAGACTGTAAGATTTCGTACAGAACAACTACTTGTTTGAAACTGACATATGACAGGAAACAGCACATTGATTTGTAAATAGTATTTTACTACAGCAGGATTGGGTGGGAGATATATAATTAGAAAGGGACCTTAAAGAAGAAACTAGTGAGAAATGAGATATAAGGAATGGTGTTGCTCATAAAAGACTGAAACTGAATGGCTGTGTCGCTCGTCCAGTCAGGATAAAACAGACAAGCCATTGTGGGTTCAGTTCAAGCAGCTTTATCACACACAAACACATCAGGAATGAGTCTTTGTAACTTCAACTTAAATAAACTTAGAAACAGACTGACTACCACATTCATACATGTTACCACTCTGGCTGTTCTCTCAACAATGGCACTGCTGCCTGCATGTGCTCACTATTTATATGCATGTGCTAACATCTGGAAATGCTTCTTAAAGGTACATACACATGGTCTGTTCTACATCCTCTCTCTTTGGGAAATAGGTCATATACTAAATGACAGTACTCAATAACATGCAATTTACAGAAATGATCTTTTGACATGCAGTTATAGAGAACTAATTATTTGACATGCAATCATACAAAAATTGACACACACAAAACAATCATGTCTAGGTTGCTGTGTATTTTAGACTAGGTCTAGAAATATGACCTGATTGTGTAACATGAAAATCAGAACTGGATCTAGCAATCTTTAGTCAGGGATAAATTTGCCCAAATAGTTAACCATACCAAGAAACACTGTAAAGCATGGACGTTGCCTGAAGATGACATCTGAAGAATGGCTGAATGGCTGCTTGTTTAGAAGGGTCTGGTTGTAGGCCTGTACTGGTAAATAAATGACCTACATAAGTAACTTCTGGTAGTCTGAATTTACATTTCAGAGGCTTGAGCTTTAAATTCACTTCACGTGCTCTGTCCAGAACTTTCCTGAGGTTCTGTCATGCTGTGCTTCACCATTGCCTCCGATCAGTAAATCATCTACTATTATTGCACACGGGTATCCTGAAAAAATTTGCTCCATTGCACACTGAAAGATTTCACTGGCATAATTTATTCCAAAAGGCATCCTGAGGAATCTGTATATATTAAAGGGGGTACTGAATGTAGTCAGTAGTGAAGATTTACGATCAAGCATTACTTGCCAAATGAACTCTTTGCATCTAAGACAGAAAAAATGATGGCACTTGGCACAAGGTTGGCAATCTGTTCGACGTTACACATAGGATGAAGAGGTCTTTTTAATGTCTTGTTCAAGTCTCGAGTCAATGCATATTCTGATTTCATTTGAATTTTTCTTATGAGTGGCTACCATGGAATACACCAACTCATTTGGTTCTGTGACTGGACAAATCACACCTTGCTGCACCATTTTGTCTAACTGGACCTTAACTTTGTCCTGCATAGTGACTGGAACTCTCCTTGCTGGTCTGACCATGGAGTACATAACTGGAAGTTTGCCTAGCTTGTTGTCGAAAACATCAGCTTACTCTGAAAAAATAGAATCACTGAAGCTGAAATTGGGACGTGCTTACATGATGGACTTCTTTGGTAAAAGAAAGTAGTTTCATTCTCAAACTGTCTCTGAGATCTAATAATGACTGCACAGGTCTTCTGACTACATAAAAGTGCAAGCTGTAACTGTTCCCAGCCGAATAGCATGAAAGCACTACTAAGCCTTTGGTTTGAATCTCTTCACCTCCTTCGCACAATTGGCCAAATTAAGTTGCATACCAGCCCTCACTTTAACAAATGTTTCTGCAGACATTACATTACACTTTGAACCAGTGTCTACTTTGAGCTCTGTGGGTTTACCATTGAACGGGACAGTGCAAAATACTTTGTTCTTTGCCAACAAATTTACTGCATTAATCTTTTCACTGACCACTGATACACCATCTACCTAGAAAATAGGGTTGCAGCACTCTACATGATCAACCTCATACCTCTCAACCTGGAATCATCAAAAATCTGGACAAGGCCCATGAAAAATAGGTACAAATCTGTGCACTGAATAACATCTAATTTGCATACACAGTTGTGTAACCCCACCCACTCCGATGGAATTGTGGGATACCAACTTTCAAACGCTAACTGAAGAACAGACAACCAAAATATGGCACCAGAGTCCCCCTGCAGCCATTCCAATGTACCATTACCTGGCAATTTCTCCCCATTTACCATAAACACTAATGTGTGCATAGCATACTGCTTTACTTCTTCAATGATTTGGATTTTACTTTTACATTTTGCAGCACAACAATGCACAAACACTAACAGACATCTCCTAAACAAAGCAATGCTGTCTCACAATGAAAATAGACTTGGCATTAAAGCTTCTCTACCCTTGAAACTCACATTCATTGAAATAGAATTGAAACCCGCACACCACATCCAAAGAAAATGCATCTGGCCAGTGGTGGATAAAGATTACCTTTGGGCTATTTTCAAATCATTGGCCCCTTGCACACAAAAAAAGAAACATACATGTATTCTTTTCTTTGATACACCTTCCTGACTTTATTTATATTCCTTGTATAATACAGTTGGCCCTACACAAAAATAAGCTTTAAATTACTTTATGACTTGTTTTTCAACAAAGCAGCATTCACACAGCTTTTCACTCACATAGGCACTTCAATCCTTCCCTAATGCTCAGCAACTCACTGAACAGGCATTGGCTGTCTACGTATCTCATACCATTCCACCTATCTTACCATCTGTTAACTGTCTCTTCAAAATCACATTCTAAAACTCATACAGAAAGGAAGTATCATGAATCTAGTATTTGTTCAACAAACAGATTTAAAACAAGTCTGGTCTATTCTGCTATTTTTCATGAGAAACATTCATTGCAGCGAGCTACCTTAGCTCTGAAAACCACTTTGTGTGTGCTTATCATGAAGTGAGTTGTGTGCATTTTTTAATTTGTTGGGACTTCCTGTTGCACATCCCATATCTTTTTGCATTCACAGACAGTGATTATGGCATCATATACCAATCACAGACATATCTGGATTGTGGAGTTGCATTTTTGAAATACACTAATTGTTTATAGCTCTCAGCAACTGTCTGCAGTACATTTATAATATATCATAACATTTCTGGGTTACTTAGTTCTTGCATTTTACAGCTGTTATTTTTGTACTGCATGGCAAACTTATGTAAATTAAATGATTAGAATACTGTTTATTCAAAGCTGCTAACCTCTGTGACCTTCTTGTACCACACACACACACACACACGCACACACACGCACACACACGCACATGCACGCACACACATGCACACACACACACACACACACACACACACACACACACACACACACACACACACACACACACACACACACACACACACACTTATTTCCTGTTATATTTTGGAGCCTTTCTTGTTGTATTATGGTCTGGTGAGCCCTTGCTCCCTAGTACTTGTTTATTACCTTGAGGAGTTATAATTGGAGGATCTCACTCAGCATCAACAATATACAATACAGGCAGTCTTCAGCTCTCTGGAAATGCATGACATATTTCTGCCCTGCAAGCCATCTACTACTTGTATTGGCATTTCTATATAATTAAGCTGTTTTTCTTGTCTGTATTCATATTGACCTCTAGTTGGGGTGCTTACATGAGCTTTTGTTACAAGCTTCCTAAATAGTAAAACCTCTTTATTTCCTCTTTCTTAAATATTCTTGATATTTATTATTCAGGACACTAGTTCGTCCTAGCAATGAGAAGTTTATTTACTTGGGCTATTTATATAATCCATTTTATATTTAAAATTTCATTCTACAACTTTCAATATTTTTTACTTGGTGTTTTTTGACCTTCTGGTCCCACAAAATAGTCTAACATGAATTCAGTGTAAGCGCATATATGTGGCTATCTGCTAAGCTCAAGGTGGGGCCTTGAGCACTGCCCTCTGTGCCTTAACCAAACATATACCTCCTTCTACAGAGCTACAAACTTTACCACCAATACAAATAACAAGCACACAAACTCCACCAGTCACCCCTCCAAAACACACACACACACACACACACACACACACACACACACACACACACACACACACACACACACACACACACACCAAACCTGCTTGCCCCCCCAAAAAAAGATGTGGCTGCTATAAAACAGTCCTGCTCGCTGAAATAAATCCACTCCTGCTTGTTGCTCGCTCTTGCGGCTGCTATATCCAACTCCAAAACGGTCCTGTTCACTGAAATAAATCCACGGTTGCTATAAAACAGTCCTGCATCTGCTTGCTGAAATAAATCCACTCCTGCTTGTTGCTCGCTCTTGCAGCTGCTATATCCAAATCCGAATCCAACTCTAAAATGGTCCGATGAATGCGTAATACATGTTCCTGCTCTTGGCTGCTGCTAATATGATCCAAATGTTTCCTGCTTGCTGGAAATTATGACGTGAGCTCAAAGAGCTCAGTTCCGACTGGCTGATAGCCCTGACGGAGCTGACGTCATCGCGCACGTGAGGATGTCAGCTCTGACAGAGTGAACTTTGAAAAAATTAATAAAACTAAAAGAAAAAAATCGGAAATGAGGGGGTGCCACTCGGGAATCATGGCACCCCTTCATTTGGACCCCAAAACTCAGTAAAAACTGAGTAAATCGGTATGGTTGAGAGGTCTGATCAACCTGCTTTTTTGAGTGACCTTTCTTAATAACTAAATAAGGTTTGATTTACAAAACTTTTGAAAGTGGTTCCATTTTTTTACACAGGTGGCATTGCTGACCAAATGCTAAGCACTTCTCTCTTTTAGGCTCATGACTGGCACAACAATTATCACAGTTAACAATATGATTTGACTTGGGGCTCACCCTTATACCACACTGAGCATGCCCTTTTTACTGAGGTAGTCTTGGAACCTGCCAGAAAGATATGGGCTTTCCCAGGGGAGCCTGCAGGGGTTGCAGCTGCCATGTGCTAAGGCCTGTTTCTGCTTGCCATGTACTGCATGCTGTCTGCATTTGCTCTAGAGGTTGCTGAAACCATGTTCTTATCTCTTACAAGCATACTTGTGTGCCTTTCTGTGAGCTCATGGATTTGACAAATGTCTATGGTTTTGCTTAACGTTAAATCACTGTCACGAAGCAAAATCTTTCTCACTGCAGCACTATTAGCACCTCACACAAGCCTGTCCTTTACATGCTGAAAAGTTTCACCTGGCTTTTGGTCTGTTGTATTAAATAAGTGCCTCTCTAATGTAACATTTGTCTGGGGGGTTACACATTTCTCTAAATTTATGTTTTAAGCACTCAGAGTCCTCTATTGATTCAGCCGGTACCACAATATGGCAGTTTCCCCCTCTCCTGCATATACTGCTGGTGCATATACAAATGAATGCTCTCTTTCAATGGCCTCTGACCATTAAGTTAACATTAAGTTAAGCAAAATGAATGTCCTTGTATGTGCATCTTTGTCAGATAAAGCTGCTTGTATGAAAATATCATATTCCTACTCAAATACTTTCCAGTTCTCTGCTATATTATGATCAAACACAAGTGGACTAGGTCTGTGAAATGTCTCTGCCATCTTAACACACAGTAGTGAAGGTGCTTGAAATTATGTATGAACATACGCACATAAATATATATGCCAGAACTTTATGCCAGTATTTGTAATTATGCCCAATAGCATAACAAACTCTTTGAAATAACTGTACTTTGCCAAATAAATCTCTGTAGCACAAGAACACTTTAAAATCACTGTACTTTGTGAAATCACTCCCTGTCAGTGTAAGAAATACTTTGAAATGACTGTACTTTGCCAATAAACTGTACACAGCAGAAAAAGGTCAGAGTAAGAAACACTTTGAGATGAATGCACTTTGCAAATAAAATGTACACAGAGCAAGAAACTTTCAAAATGGCTGTATTTTGCGAAACAACTCTGCACAGTGTAAGAAACACTTTGAAATGGCAGCACTCTGCGAATAAATGCACACAACACAAGTAACTTTTCAAAATAGCTGTATTCTGACTGTACTTTGCAATATAACTGTACTTTGCACACAGCAGACTCTGAAATAATTGCACCATAATAAAGCACACACTCAGCAAACACTTTGCACACACTGACATACTTTGAACAACTCTGTCAACGCGAAATAGTAGTTTGTGCCCAAACATGGTCTTTTACTAAAAAATATGCAGTTGCCTTGCTCTTTAAGCTTAATTTGCCCTTTTATTTTACTCATTATGCCCTTTTAATCACTTATCATGTTCATTATACTTTTCTTGTGCCCGTTTTACTTCAAACATGCTTTGTTATGCAAACCAAAGGTAACTCTGAACCCCATATGAATATTTCTGCTAGTTTTATCAAATATTGTAGCATTGAACATTTTGTTTAATTAATAATATGTTTTGTGCCTTTTGTTTAATTAATAATGCGTTTTGTGCTACTCGTTTAATTAATAATGTATTTTGTGCCTTACAAATTTTCATTATCTATTTTATTATCAGAGTTTCATTATCTTTGCCAAATAAATCATCTGTGCAAGTTTTTGTTACCTTAAGTTTGTTTCTGCCCTTTTTTGTTTGTTTGAGCTCCGTTTCACCCAACCAGCTTAATCTCCCTTCACCTTCAGCTCTGCACCTCATGGCTTGAAGAAGTTGCACTCTTAATCTCAGTTCTGACACCGTGTTGCTCGTCTGGTCAGGATAAAACAAACAAGTGGTTGTTGGTTCAGTTCAAACAGCTTTTATTACACACAAACACACCCGGAATGAGGCTTTGTAACTTAAAATTAAATAAACTTATAAAAAGACTTGAATACTGCAATCATACATGTTAACACTCTGGCTGTTCTTTCAAAAATGGCACTGCTGCCTGCACGTGCTCACTATTTATATGCACATTCTTACATCTGGAAATGCTTCTTAAAAGTACATGCACATGCTCTGTTCTACAGGCTGGAAAAGCACTAGAGAAAGAAATGTCTGCTGAAAGTAGTGTGAGGATAAAAGTGATTGTTTTTTGTCTTTACATGCCATACTTACAAGCTACTGTACTCATATCAGGCCCTTGCAAAGGATACAACTTGGAGCCACCACTGAGTGTAAATCATTTAATGTTGATTAATTGTTTGGCAGATGTCATTTGTATTAAGCTCTACTGCCTGATTTGCATTTTTTCCAAGCAACTATATCTGCTAATAGTCAAAATGAATGTTAAGTTATACATCAGTAGAATTTGAAGTAGGATCAAGCTAAATACACAATGAAAATCAATATATCAAATCAAACATGAACAGAAGCTATAAACTATAAACTAGTTTAAAACTTGCCTGTTTCTGCTTCTATACAAGCGTCATATTTGCGTGAGTCTTGGCTCAGTTATTCAGAGATACTCATCTCTTGGCAATGATGCTAGAAAGGGAGATTTTGCTTGCATAAGAAGTCATCCTTGGCAAGAAAAATTAAATTAAGTATTATTTTACTATTGCATTGCATTTATTTATTGCATTCTGGAAGAGTTCTGTGCTGTTTATTGTTTTTCCTGCACTTGTTTAAAGCTTTAAGTTGCATTTTTCCACTGCTGTAAGGGCTGCTGTTCTGCTATTGTAGTAGCCTATATAAATTGTATCTGCTGTTTTCAGTGCTTTAGGCTCTTGTTTTTGTTATTCCCTAACACTTGCGCTCCAAACCATTTTACACTAAGAGAATCAAAGATTGCACTCCTGTGGTGGGAGAGGGCTGATTTCCCTATTTGAGCAGGGAATTGCTGGTGGAATGCTTATTGTGTGCTTACCTGACTGGCCTGTGAGCATTCCTAGTTTAAAACCTGCTTTTTTTGCTTCTGTATAGACCTTGAATTTGCATAAAGCTGCGCAATTTTCCCTATAAGAACTACCTCTGAAATTTTCCACAGTGATGTGCTACTTAAGGTGCAACTGGTATGCGCATTGAGCAGCATTGCCCCATTTTGGTAGCTTCAGATTACATTATTACAGCACTCAGAACATCTAGTGCCCACAGAGCAACTGGTTTGCATGCTGAGCAGCATTGCTGCATAGGTTAACTGTAGATTATGCTATGTAAGCACCCATCCCTTATCCTGTTGCAACTACCCCTATATTCTATTCTTCTGTAAAGCACATTTAAGGACCTGGAACCATGGATAGGAACTGTCCTGCTAGCTGTGCATCCAGCTTGGATGACATGGGCATCCTGAGGCAATGTAGCAATTGACTCATGTTTACTGATATCCACTTAATTTCGAAACAGATGAATACAGTATATGAGAGATGTAGTTACACAATGTCACTGGAGCCAAGACTCTCACATACAGACACAAGACACTAAACGGATTGTCAGTAATGCACATACAACTCTTGCTACAGATACTAAGCACCAGACACACAGACCCACATATGCAAAGGTGCTCATGTTTTAACTTACCCAAACCTCAAAAGCCTACCAGATGCAGTCCCCATGAAGTCCGTTTGCACACTGTCAAAACAACTCCAACCCCATCACACAAAACTACATCTCATACTGTCTCAACTACCAAGTCCATAGGATGTAAGACCACTCAACGCAATATTTTGGTTATATGAGACACACCGATGTCCCTCTCACCAGGATGAATTAGGAGAAGGTTACAGTTAGCTGCCTGTCGGGGACCAAGATTTACCAGATCACACAAGCACTCAGGTCACTAAACCCCAAGCACCAGTATAACTCAGTCATAGTCCACATGGGTGTGAATGATCTGAGATGCACCTCTCTGGACTAGTTCTCAGAATATGTCACAGGTATGTAAGAGCCTAGCACTGAGCAGTCATCTGCTGTCTCCAAGGATGATGCCACAGTGCCAACAGAAAATGATTGAATTTTCATAATTGGCTTAGCTACTGGTGTCTCTCCAGGGGGGTACAGAGAGCAAAATTGGCAGGCCACACTGTTTGCCAGTGATGATCTTCTCTTGTCACCACCAGGCTTTTGGATATTGGCCAAAACATTATCTGTCCCTATAGTGCCTTTTTAGGTATTGCCAAACAAGTAAACCTTCCAACATAGCAAAATCTACTCAGGATAAGGTAAAGGTATTACTACTCAACATGGGTGATGGAACCATTGAGCCAGGGGGAGGGGAAGCCCTCCCACTTTTACAGCTGCAAGACCTGTCAGGAAAAATGAATGAAGTGGAGTTTTCACGCTAATGTGGATTCGCGCGTGGAAGTTAAACTAACTAAACTAGCTGTTCTTGTTCTCTTATTGCTCTGTGTTACAGGAGTCATGTTGCCGCTGTTCTGTTGGTTCTGCCAGAGCCAGAGTCATGTCGGTAAGGAGAATTTTGTTATTTTATTTTCAGGAGTTATGCTGCTCCCGTGTGTGTGTGTGTGTGTGTGTGTGTGTGTGTGTGTGTGTGTGTGTGTGTGTGTGTGTGTGTGTGTAAAATGCCCCAGTTAGGTATACTTGGTGGTTAGTGTTACTCAGGCTCAAACAAGAGCCTGAATTCTCTACCCATACCACCACTTGTGATTCCATAGCTCTCTATTGTTCAGATTTTCACAGAATATTTGGCTCATACTTTTCATCTGTTCCTCTTAAAATTTGTACTTTTCTGGCAAATCAGTGAGAACTGAATTCACTAACTAATGATAGCTCTTTAAGTTTCAGTCTTCCTATCTTTCAGGAAACACATGGTAACACAAAACACTTTATTTTAGCAACTTTCTAAGATTATACATGCAATATTTAAAATGTGTCCCTTGGTTTTGGGCCTTTGCCCCCAAATCAATTTTGGCTTTTTCCTGATTTCTTGTGCTACATTGTTGAGAGATTTAGTTGATCGTCAAGTGGATTTTACAAGGAGCTGAGAGCTTCAGGGGAAGAGAAGTTTAATGCTACATATGCTAAGGTGTTCAGATTGTTAGTAGCACAACAGGTAGTATACTTGCTTTTGATGCAGAAGGTTGTGGATACTGCTCCCACAGTATGCAGATGGATCGCTGATACTGTACTGTATTGTATTTTAATGGGAGTGGATGCTGCAGTCCTATGAATGCCCTCCTTTGGAGGAGTTACCTAGTAACTATGAACCAGTTTTCAGTTTGCCATCCATTCACCATTGCAAAATTACTAGCTTATCATTTTTTAATGTAGCATAGGCAATTTATTCTTCAAGGGCAACAGCCACTTTACTTGTAGATGAAACAATAAAATATAAAGTTGTTTGCTCGCAGCAATCTCTTCATTAGTTACAGATTCCTTTAATGTGGAATTGTTTAGATGACTGACTTCTGCATAGATTTTGTATATTTACTGATACTGATACTGGTGGATTGTAATGACAGCAGTTTTGAGTGGCCTTTTATGGCTGAAATTTTCTGAAATGGGTAGTTTTGTCATTATTGGTTCATGCATTTTGTTTTATTGCATACTAGAAGACTGTTCCAAACTACAAATTTAAAACACATTCCAACAAGTGGTGCTGTATTATACAAGGAATATAATTTAATACAATCTGAAAGGTGAATCAAAGAACATATACATATATGCTTGCTCATAGGATGCAGGAGATCAAAATAGGTGAAGAGACCAGTCACCAATGGTGTCCCCCAGGGTTCGGTGCTGAGACTTTTTCTGTTTGGCATATACATCTTAAAAGTAAAAGGAAATACCAAAGGGCTTTGTCCAACTAAGTTTGAGATGACTGCAAGCTAGGATCTGTTATTGAATCCTCAAATGACTTAACCAGCATGCAGGAAGATTTGTTCCAAACAAAAACTGGTGACCAGAATCAAGAATTGAAACTAAACTCCCAAGAAATACATTATTGTATCCTTTGGGAAGTCATCTACTCCAGGGAACTGCCAAATTGCCAATGCCCCTTGAGAACTGACTCAGTTGTATGTGTACAGTGACCTAACTTTTGACCAATATGTGCCCAGAGTCAGAAGGAAATCTTTCTATATTGCACAGCTTATAAACAGATTGATTATGACTAGATCTAGAGATGTTACTGTCCCACTTTAAAAAGCCCTCATTAGGTCAAGCATTTTGTATAATACCCACTTTGGCATGCATCTGCCCAGACCCATGCAACAATTGGAATACCCACAGATATACCTTACTAAAAGGATACAAGTCCTAAACAACAGGTCTTGCATGGACCACCTCAAAGATGTATCACTATACTCAGTATCATACAGAGTGCTTACAGGTGACATGTCTGGCATACAAGGCATCCTCCGACCTAATACAGATGGATCTACTGAACATCAGTAAGTCAAACGGCATCAGAAATACTCAGTCCAGGTATCTAAACTGAATGTTGTGGAGAGATGGATATATATCCAGACTATCCATTCAAGTAAAACAAAGCTCATCCCTGTCCATATTCAAATGCAACTTGGATCTAAGGATGGGTAATAGAAAATGTACTCCAGGATTGCCCCTCATGCCACTAATGGATAGAGGCAATTCCTAAATGTTGCATCCCTTACATGGGTCCCCTCAAATTATCTACAGTGTGATCACATTTATTCTCACTAGGACTAATATACAATTATCAGCCATGGAATAGGTAAGACCAATCAGGACATGTTCATTCAAGCACCAAAATGGAAATTGGTTAAGCTTAAAATTTCCTCCAATTAAACCTATGTTGTGGTAGTAAATAGTTTTAAAAATTTCCCTTTTTAGATCACTAAGTGCCCTTGT
Organism: Protopterus annectens; assembly: GCF_019279795.1. Lineage (NCBI taxonomy): Eukaryota > Metazoa > Chordata > Ceratodontiformes > Protopteridae > Protopterus > Protopterus annectens. Next base: position 1,548,744,514 of record NC_056739.1, read on the forward strand.
TACCCCCCCCCCCCAGTGTTCAGCAACTTATGGCGCCTCTGGTACTCAATACTTGGAGTCTAAGCAAGAAATTACAAACCCTGGAAGCACTCCTCATCCTGGAGAATGCTGCCATCTGTGTAGTTAGTAAAACATGGTTCAACGCAATGGAAAGCATCCCAGCAGTGCAAGACTATAATGTTTTTCACACATTCCCGACTATCCACTGCAGATGAAGGGATAAAATGTGGAGGTGTATCCCTCTACATAAAGGATAAGCACACCTCAAAACTGGTCAGACAGTTTAACATGCTCGAACTACTCCATGTCCAACTAATCATGGGAAAAATCCCTTACCATATCCGTGCTCTAGCTACAGGTCCCCACCAAAAACCAGGAAAACCATACAACATAGCTAAATGTACTAGAATCACTTGCCATTCAGCTTAATAACATACTCATAGGTGATTTCAACTATCCCTCCATTAACTGGGAAGCTTACATGACCACTAACATGCAGGCACAAAGATTTCTAGACTTTGTCAATGCATATGTCCTGGAGCAGCTAGTCTGCACTCCCATTAGGAGTACAAATATCCTAGACCTGGTACTCGCAAAAATGGATGGTGTCACAACCCTCCCCCCCCCACAGTGTAATGTTCTCACTGGTTAGATTACATCACAAAGTGGCCTCCTCATGTCATCCTCATCCCCTTTTTTTACATTTCAACCTTGAAATAAATATAAAACTAGAACCCCTACCTAATGCCCAAACCTTTAAGAACTTTTGTAAAGCTAACTACCTCCTATTAATCAACAGTATAGCTAGCTTCTAAACTTTCCAAACCCAGAAAACACAGAAGCCTATGGACAGGCATACAAAAAAGCCCCATATGACCATTTAGACAACTGCATAGAAATGGCATACCAGACTGAAATAAGCCAAGGGCAAACTGCAAAAACAAGCCACCCGGGTGGACCCCTGGTATAAATAGGTTGTACAACAAACTAAAGAAAATCCTGTCTAGAAATAAGAGAATGTGCACAACAGAGCAAAAAGTTCCTTGTTAGTCTCTTCTTCTTCTTTTGTTTTTTCTAAATAAACAAATTAGGGGACTAGTGACATTTTCAAAAAGTAAATTTAGAGGCAAACTATCCTCCCATTTTAAGGATATCCATAAGGCATTTTTCAGTTATGTCCGCAGTCTTAAGGCTAACTCCAAACAATATGCAGAGTTAATTGTAGACAGCATCACCTATACCTAGCCAGAAGATGTAGCAAATCTGCTGGCAAATAAATTCAGCTCAGATTTCACTGCCCCATCACCTCCGGTTACCCCTCAAGAAATACCTTCCACCATTCCTTAACCAGTTATTTCAAAAGAACAGGTTACCACAGTACTCTATAAAGTTAAAAATGGCTTTGATGGGTCCTAACAATATCTAAGGATGCCTCTTAAATGAAAAAAATAAATAAATTAAATAAAAAAGCACGAACATGACTTATTAGGACCATTAGAATCTCTGTTTAACCACAGCCTTCAGACTAGCTTCATTCCTGGGGAGTGGAGAAGAGCAACAGTCATCCCTCTGCATGATACCCAGGAAATTGCAGACCCATACGTTTGACAAGTGTCTTATGCATGGCTATGGAAAGAATGATAGTGGACCTGATAACATAGGAACTCTTCAAACACTGGACCCAACCCAGTTCAGCATCGTCACGGGCAGGTTAGTGGACTTCTTTGAGTAAGTCAGTAGGGCCATGGATGAGAGTAAATCAGTGCATGCTGCCTACCATCACCTGGCTAAGGCATTTCCCTTCTCTGGTATTATAGATAAACTCTCAAAATTGTGCATAAATCCCTGCATCACCAGGTGGCTAGCCAAATGGCTCATGGACAGGGCACATGTTAGAGTGGGAAAATGCAGATCCAGGAAGAGGGCAGTTACTAGTATTGTACTATAGGTTCAGAATATACTTCTCTTAAACCATATCTAATGTAGATGTTTGCTGATAACTGCAAGTTGGAGGCATTTACTGAATTCCCCAGTGATGTAGATATCCTTCAGAAATGTCTGACTCAGACAATTAATTGGTGCCATGGCCTAAAGCTAAATGCACCTCAGAGGTTCCTTACAAAAAATAGTGTGTAAACATGTCCTATGCAGATTGACTAAAAACTCTGTCCCTTTATTCTGTCTCCTACTGACTATTAAGGAGTGATCTATGCTTAACCTACAAGGCACTCTCAAATCTACCCCTATAAGGCCCTGACTAGAGTCTGTGCTACTGCCTACAACTCCATTCTTGAGTGAGGTTGAGATGGAAGCACTCAGAATGTATTTAGGCAGTGGGAGGAGCCCCACAGAGAGACCGAGAGAACATGCGAACTCCATACATGCATTACAGAATTGAACTTTGTACCTTGTGCATGGGAGGTGAAGAACTTAACCATTACGCCAACCACTCTCTCATTAAATCACACCTATCAACTGTACAGATTTTTCACAGAACGTCCAGAGTTTTGCTTTAAATTTCTGTTCTGACTTTCATAAAATTGTGGTTTTCTGCAAAATTAGTGGCAAATCATTAAAGACTGACATTAGAAAATAATGACAGACAATTGAGTTTCAGACTTAATGCTCTTCAGAAAAGTTATGCTAATGCAAAACCTGTTATTCTATCAATTTATTAAGTTTTTAAGAGCAATAATTAAAAATGGTCCCTATTTTTGGGCCTTTGTCCCACTTTAATTTATGGCTTTGTCCAGATTTCTTACTCTAAGAGGTTGAGAGGTACGCATTAAATATACTGCTTTTCAGATGTAAACCACTCCTTTTCCTTCCCTCCATTTAGTGACAAAACTACAATCATATTCTAGAATTTGCAAAATAATCAAGGTCTTTAGAACAATCAGCAAATCGCCTTGATCACCTTGACTGAACTAGGTCACATCTGCTGGACTTTGCTGAACAAACCGGCTATGACACAGCCCTAGGGCATATTCTGAGCATCCTTCTGCATTTGTAGATTAAACACTTTTCAATTATAACTTAACTCCACTCCATTGCTAGCCCTTAAAGGTAGTTAATTATAAAAAGATAACACTGGCATCTTTTAAAGTCTTCAAATCACATAATGAATGCACCAGAAAAAGAAAAAAATCCCTCATGCTAAAGCCACCCACTTTAAATGCACAAGGTCATGCTTAACAATCCATAGGGATTTTGGTAGAATATTTAATTAAGAATCATTCCTTAATTAAAGGGGATACAAAGGTCACACGACCTGACATGTGAGCCGTACATTAAACAGTTTGCAATCATAACTCAGTTTTCTGACTAGATACAATTAATATTCATTTTGAGACTTAGATTTCAAACCACCTTCTTTTTCCAAAAAGTAACTATTCAAGAAGTAAATTGGCTAATAAAACTACCCAGTTATAGATCTGTAGGCTCAGAAAGGTCTCACCCCAAATTCCTAAAAACTTCCATAGCTAAGCCATTTCAGCATACTATCAGCCTATTAACAAATCCCACCTTATTTATGTCCACAATAATACTTCTACAGCAGTTGAACCCCCTTCTCACTGAATATCATCCTATATCTCTTCTTTCCCACTATCAAAAGTTCTATAAAAAACTGTGGCTTCCAAAATCTGTTCTTATACTTACTCCACTACCTTTTTAACTCCTAACATCATGGCTTCATAAAGGGGCCAGTACTTTAACAGCTACACTTTGTCTCACTAACCATATTCTCAGTAGCATGAAAAAAGGAGTCTCATAGGTACAGCCTTTACTGACTTGAACAAAACCTTTGAATCCAAAGCCACATTGGCAATGGATGTATTTGATACTGTAATTTAATTTAAATGTTAACCAGGTAAGTGAACTGGTCTTTCTTGGATCACTTTCGACCATGATCCCTGCCCCCACAAGAGCAAGGGTAGTACTGTGTGTGTGTGTGTGTGTGTGTGTGTGTGTGTGTGTGTGTGTGTGTATGTACACATCTGCCTATAGACAATTAAATGTAGCTAATCTCCTCCAGTACCCCATGTCCATGGTGGGTCTATCAGCTACTCTCCTACCTCCTTCCCAGACTTACTGCAGTTTGCTGGGGGCCAGTCATAGATTCTAGATGTGTCCTGGAGGCTTGGCTCATCTCTTCTGTCTAGGGGGGGTTATGCCCTTACCCACTCCCTTTCTCATCCCACCCCCACACTCTTTGACTACTTCCAAGGTCAGGTCCCCTCTTTGGCCTATGCCTCCCCTTAGGGAGAGTATCAATAAGCACCCTGCCACCTAAGATGGGCATGCCCATCCCTTCCCTCTCGTTCTGTCAGTCACTGAAGCCACTAATCAAATACTTATTGAAACAACATGTTTTTGGGAGTAGAGAAGAAAGAGGAGTACTATGGGAAAAAAGCTCACATGTACATGGTAAGCACTATCAAGACTCCATATGGACAGTAGCCATACTTTGGGTTTTACTTTTTTAAAGTAAAATCCTTCATATTTCTCTTTAGACATTTTTGATTTCTTCAGCATGGTTAATGAAATTTTGTTATAGCATTTTCTGTTTTCTCCAATAAACTTCTGACTAAATGGCAACCTTGCCATAAGGTAAAATAGCATATGATGACACTGATTACATCTGATGTCAGACATAGAAGAAGGCCTGTAGGATAAACAAGATGAATACAGGAGTAAGACAACAGTGCAAAAAAGAAGGCTGATGGGCAGAAAATTCACACACACACTCCCACTTGCTTACACACACAGATGCATGTGTGCACACCTATAAAATCAGCAGTATAATGTAATACAAACCCTGTAGCTACAGAACTTTACAGATACGGTTTACAACACATCCCCTCATTCATCTCTCCTGTGCTACTTGACATACATTTATACAAACAGGAATGCATAAAAGCTGCAAAAAAATTAATACAGACTTGACAAAAGCTAGAGAATTATCTAAATCAGGGCTGTCCAATCTTTTTGGGTCAGGGCCAAAGTTGCCATACAGTTCAGGGGCCACTCCCCTTACTTGGCAAGTCTTGGGGGGGCACTGCACATCACCATGTCCACTCAAAACAGTTTGTTGCAAGACATACTGAGGGCCAGATAAAATACTTTTGTGGGTTGGATTATGGCCCTAGGACCACCTGTTAGCCCCCTGATCTAAAGCATGGCATCTTAAATTTAAAACATAAGAAAATGCAACCAGGAGTCAAAGATTAGGAAAAGACAGGATTACACAAGAAGTTGCAGCTATGACAATGCAAGCAAGAAAAACGGGACAAAGGATTAGGCAAGCCAGCTGACCTGGAAATAGGCAAAACTTCAAGGAAGGCAGATATAATACCTTACATAAGAAGAGGTATTAGTTGAAAGCAAGAGGTTATCACGGTTTTATAAAGATATCTAGACTTGTCTACAGTTCTGAGGACCTTGTATTATAAGGACAGATTGAACAGAGGTAATTCATAGGAGAGCAACGATAAAATAATGCACTGCCTACATCAGAAAATATATAAAGAGGCATTGAAAGAGCTTACCATGTTTAGTCTAGGGGAAAAAAAGGACACAATGCAGGAACATTATGGAAATTGGAAATGAAGTAGGAACATGATGCAAATGTTTGAGTAATTCAAAAGAACCCTTCAAGTCAGAATTGGTCTTTCAGAATAGAAGTATGTACATTAAGTGGGCAGAATTTGAAAATACAAAGTACATTGCTCATAGGAGATACAAAGAAGTACTCATTTACAAAAAAGATTAGGCACTGTTTGGAGGAACGTTCGAAATGAGCAGCATTAAGGTCAAAAACAGTGATGGATTCAAGAATGCTTTGGAGATGTAAACCTATTATGAAAAGTTGGGGAAATTTAAACTGTTTTTTTTTTTTTAAATACATATCTTTTTCACAGTAATCAAAGTCAAATGAATAGTCTGGCTGGGCAAAGACCCTATTCAGTGGAAGCCCCAGGAGAAAAGCTTCACTTTACATACATTTGCACAAGCAGTTAGCCTTAACTAACAAGAAGACAGCAACATATAACACAAAGGTATATATAATTTAACAGGTTAACCATGTTAAGTGCACTATAATAGTTCTTACAGCATGATGTGGTCACATAAACCTGTAGAACATTCAACATTATTTTTTTAGTTAATACATACAGGCATATTGACATTTTAGTATGCAGACAGCAGATGAGGCACATGCATTTTTCATCCAAACACATCTTCACTTGAGACCTATAAACAGGAGACAAAGTGTGATGATTTTATGACTGTTATTTGAGTTGTCTGTTGAAGGAGGGGACTTGGTAGTGTATCTGATACACAGGCAGGACTATTTTTTGATAGGTATGATTTCACTGTGATTTTGGTACACACACAGTAGATGAAGCATATGCATTTTTCACCCAAACAGTTACACACTTGAGACCTGTAGACAGGAGATAAAGTGTAAGGAATTTACAATATTTATTTGATTTTGTTGCTAGGTATGGTTTCACTGGGATTTTTTTTAAAATAGAATAAGATTAGGACAATGTGGGGGGCTTAATAATGGGGTTATGTGTGCAGGACTGTTTCATTGATAGGTGTGCTTTCAATTATATTTTTAATTGTAGATGACATGAGATATTTCTGATATCTTTTGAGACAGAGTTGCACAGTTTAACAATTTATGGAGAGAACAGGCAGTCAGCATTATGATTCTTAGATTTTAAGTGCTGGTTCAGTGAGCACATACTTCACTATTTATAGTTCCTGTTACAGTTAATACTGTGATATTTATGTTATTTTACAGTTTGATAACTGGGTAAGTGAAGTGGTCTGTTGACCCTTTTCAGTCACAACCTGGGTACAGAATTATAATGGTAATATCAAGCAGTAAATGGAAAAACAAATTAATATGATCTAGGACAGATGTGTATTATAATCTGGGTAAATAAATATAGTACAACTGCAATATCAAGCCATGAAGGTCGATACCAGCTGATATGGCTTATCATATGTTCAACAGAATCTTAATGATTAAGTATAACAGAAACAAGTTTGCATGAGCTCAGGAAACAAAATAGAACATAGCAGGAGCTACCACTGCATTCGTAACACAAACTCTGTTAATGAAGTTTATATACAGGACTGGTACCTGTGATATGTACATTGCAGGTAGAATGTTCCTTTCTGTTGGACTACATCACTTGGTGTCTGTAGTGCAGGGTTATATAGGTATGAATTGCAGTAATTAACTGGCATAACAGATGTAGCAGTGTTATACTACTTAAAATTGCAGGCCATGTTATTTGTAAGTCCCTTAGTTACATTTTCATTATTTACTAACTACCACCATCATCCCCATAGCTTTAAGCATACCCTTACTACTAAATTCTCATTTTCATCTGCTTTTGATTTCCATCCTATTGCCAACCTCTGTCTTATAGCCAAGATATTAGAGAGAATAGCCTATAATTAAATATTATATATATATATATATATATATATATATATATATATATATATATTTGAAAAGAATATGTTCTCATTTTGAATGCCCAACATATTTTTATTCCTAATTTCAGTACTCCTAACAGCCATTTGTAATCTACCTGATAACATTTTCAACAACATAGAGCAGGATAAGATTACAGAAGCTGTATTTCTTGATCTTAAAAGGGTTGGCCATAACTTGCTGCTAAACAAACTAGCTGACCTTGGCTTCTCTATGGACATTATTCATTGGCTCAAGAACTAACTGGAAGACAGAACAATCTGCATATGTGACACATGTGATAATTACCCAAGTAGTAGTACATAACAAGGTGTGCCACAGAGTTCTGAGCTAGAACCTTTACACTTTCCCTGGGACCCTCCCCATTTGAATCGCATAATGTATGCAAATAATATTGTTCTGACTAGAGCAAACAAGTATACAACCCTGCTTAATACTGAACTGCAGCATGTTTTTCAACAATAATTATCTAGCTATACAACAGTAAGCTTGCAGTTAATACCAGTAAAACTACCATTATGACTTTTATTTCCAAGAGAAAGCTTAGCAGTATGCACAACTTTTACGTTACTGCTCCACTTACCTTTCCTATAGCAGTCACCTCACAGCAGAAACATCTCTGCATCACATCAGGACAAAATCTTTCTACACACACATATGTAGAAGCATAGGTGACCAAGGTGCTTCAAGAGCTCAAATCAGCCTACAAAATTTCAAGTTTCCAAACTGTCAATGCTCAACATGTCATTGCAGATAATGTTCTCCTCCCAAGACTGGAATATAGTCTCCCCATACAAAACACTTCACTCCTCCAAACAACTGAGAATAGGATCAGACCAAGATCTATCTTTTTACTCACATGTACTAGCTCGAGTGTTAAAATTGTTTCAGCAGTTCAAAGTAGCTTACAGGATTTCAAGTTTCTTAACTGGCAATGCTAGTCATGCCATTGCACCAGGGTCATCCCAAGACTGGAACAGGGTTTCTCCATTATTGCCCAGCTTTTTGCACAAAAGACCACACTTGTACAACTGAGAATAAGATCTTGAGGTTTCTCAACATAGCCAGTAATCAAGAACACCACTGTTTACCTCTAAACTCCAACAGGTGGCTCCTGGTTACTGCTAGTGCCTCCATGTTACTTAGTACCTTAACATATAAGCTGCTGAAGCTGCTAGAAAGAGATGCTCAGCTCTCTAGTTGACACTTGCATATTAAATGCCTGTCCTCTCCATGTTTCCACTAACCAATCTGAAGCAAGGTGTTCCACAAGAGTACAATCTTGATCTGCTCCTTTTCTCCGTATATATATATATATATATATATATATATATATATATATATATATATATATATCAACAAAGTGCCTCTCGTTTGTCTTCACCTCCCACTTTTACTCTATGCTGCTGACATGGTACTATACTTTTTAAGTAAATCCCCTCACAGCTTTACAAAAATAACTTCAGTCAGACTTTCTCCACCTGATTTACTGGATCAGTAACAATAAGCATACTCAATTCAAACAAAACAAAACCATGCTCTTCTGGGAAAAATAAAAACTCAGTAAAGTCATCCCCACAAAATTTCTCTCCACTAGTTTCCAGGCTAATATCAGAATCTCCACACAGGGTGCAATGCCTACAAAACCAAGCCAAAAATAGATGTGTAATTTTCAGTTTTTTTTTCAGGGTAAAATGAAAGCTCTCCAAGACACAGTGTTACAGATATTTAGGCCAGTAGTACTCCAAAAAATTTAATGAAAAAAGTCCAACCATTTTGAAGAAATAGTCTTTTATATACTGAAAGAGCAATCATTTCCAAAAACAGTTAGTATTCTGAGATAGACAGACCTTTTGGAAATGCTTAAGGGATTAACATGGCTTGTATAGTTGATTTTCAAATTGACATTGACTGATTTTACTAGTTTCAGGTGAAGAGTTTTATTATTCAGTGTCAAATGCTTGTGGCTGATGGTTTTTTTTTCATCTTAAGGTTATGAGCATTTGAAATTATAACACCAACTGCTGCCACCCATTTTTGTAAATAGTTGCTACACAAGCTATTGCTATCATATCATTATTTAATGGCTGGAGTATTTGAATTATATATTAACCAGGTAAGTGCACTGATCTGAAGACTCTTTTTGGGAAATATAGGCAAGAATATAATAAAGTTTTCAACACAGAACAGAACATTACAATGATATATAATTTTAATATAACACAAGGAATAATGTATATAATAACAGCTAAGGTGGTGTACAACAAAGAGAGAACAAGAGCAGAGTAAACAATACATAATCATTAGCATGATGGATTGAGTATACAGGTAAAATACAGTGAAATAAAGACGCTAATAAAACACAGGTTATACTATCAGATATTTGATAGACTAAACATAAGCTCTGCAAAAGGAAGGGGTGTCTGTTCTGTTAAAGCAAGGAATGTTTATGAAATAAACTGCAGTGACTGCTGTTCATGTAAATTAGATGACTTGATAATAGGAAAAGAGAAAGTGAAAGACTCAGAGCTATAATGCAATGCAGGAAAATACAAACACATACTATTTACTACATTCATTAGATGTTATGGAGATCAACTATTATTAAGAAACAGTTTGCTGTCAGTATCATTCAAGAGAATGGTACTCTGTAACCTAGCCAGTGTCAGAATTATAGTAAAGAATGTCAAGAAGGAAGTGTTGGTATTGGAGAGAGATCATTAAGCCCTCCTGGACAATATTGTGAATTATATATGTGTGTGTGTGTGTGTGTGTGTGTGTGTGTGTGTGTGGTGCTTTTCATTTATTGTTAATTCAGTTGCACTAGGGGCACTGGGCTCAGTTTGAATTGGATGAAATCTGTGATGCCAGTGATTATAGCTCTGATATGTAGTTGTACAGTGTAAATTGTATTTGGTCTGTAGCTGTACAGTGTGAATTGTATTTGAGTGTGACAGATTTTGGTAATTGTGCGAGACAGCAGTGTGAATTTATCATATATTTTAATCCCAGTCAACCCTTACATATTATTTGATTACAGTGCTATAGATTAAAAACCCAAATTATTTTACATAAGTTGGAATGAGCTGTGAATGTCATGAAACCATAGTCCCAGGCCATAGTAAAAACAATTACACCTAATTATCTAAGGAAAGAAATGTTGGAAAGAATACATGAGTTACACATAGAAATTGCAAAAATGCAAAGAGAGAGCTTGCAATGTGTTGCACAGGCCAAGTTTAACTAAAAGGTTTGAGACTGCACTGCATGCATTGCAAATCATAGCAATAATTCAACAGAGGAGATGACCCCTTATGCATTACTTAGAAGACCATAGATCAGAATCTGAACAAGTTGGTTTCAGTTTCATAGCTATGTGTATTTGGTAGGTGTAAATGATTATTCAAAGTTTCTTAAGATCCTGGGGTTTATGTGTGCCACAAGTTTTGGGGCTATTTAAATAAATAAAGCTGAAGTTTTGAAATTTAGATTATCTGCTATAGCTGCCTCAGATAATGGCCCACAGCACACATGTTTGGAATTCAAGACATGTTCAGAGCAATGGGAGTTTTAATGTGTGATCAATAGTTCAAACTATCCACAGTTCAGTGGTTAGGCTGAGAGGGCAGTTTAAACTGTTAAAACACTTAATAAAACTCAGATCATAAACAGTGAATGTTAAGAATAGGTACTTCTAACATTGTTTTCTGGAATATAGAATTGTTTTACTATAAAAGGTGCATGCACACCACCAGTTAATCTATTGGTGGATCATAGATCACAAAGTAGAATTGTTTTCTTCTTACTTCAGCCTGAAAACATGATTTCAGTAAAAGAGGAACTGAAAAAAGCAGTCCATACAAAGCTTACCTTTTAGTGAATCAAAGGAGGAAAGAGAGAGAGAGAAGGGTTGAGTTCATAGAAAAACATCCAGAAAGAGGAGTTTTGAAGAAATGTGAACAGCTGATAATTTTTGTATGTACTAAGGATGGAGAGATGCTGTGAGGAAATTATAAACATTTTTTTTCAAAACAAATCCAAAAAAACTGAAGGAGAGGAAAGAACTTCAGAGTCAAGTGCTGCTCTAAATTGACTTTATTAATGTAAAACAAATAAAAACATTAAGTGCTTTCATCCTCAGGTTTCCAGGACTTCTTCAGAACAAATAACATGAAAACACGAGCCTTTATATACCACCAACAAGGCCAGTCAACAATGAGCTCATTAATACAATCAAATTGTCTAACTGATTAACTAATCAATCATAAAGCCAAAAGACCATAACCCACTTGTTCACTAATGCATGTTGTATAAATTCTTTTTTTAGAATAAAACCATATCAAAAAACAAAAAAATAAATAATTCCTCTTAAAACATTTGATAATATATTGGAAGCAAAATCACACTCTCCCCTTACACAAAACAAAGACCTAGAAAATACAGCATTCACTTCCCCACAAATTCAGAAAATATGCAGACATAAATAAATTTATTTTTCTACTTAAATAAATAAAGGAAGGAAGCTTTCATTGCATAAAAAATAACAGGCTCTGAACTTTAAAATACTGCTTATGGACACATTTTCATTAAGTCCAGGAGCTTTAGTGGCATTAGTTTTTAACTGCCATTTCCATTCAAGGGACTCTAAATATTCTTCACTGGGACACCCCAATCCCCCAAATTAACCTGATCAATTACACAGAATGTAAAACTGTATGTGGGGTTTAGCTTAATGTGTCTAAACAAGGCATTCTTGTTATCTCCTTTCTTTATATCATAATTATGCTGGTACATCCTTTGCCTGATCATCTGTTTGGTTTTCCCAATATAACATGCAGGACAAAAGACACATAAAGCCAAATAAATCACACCCCTGCTACTACAGGAACATTTGCGATTAAGATGGATTTCCCCATAACCTTTTACAAAAAATGATGCCCCTTCCAACAGATGATGGCACTGATTACAGTTCCCAGACTTCAACATCCTCCCTTCTTGCCTAAATAGCCCTGGTCTTTCAAGAATCATCCTAAAACTAAGAGCCTTTTTGTACACCACTACTGGTTTGGGCCCCACAACATCCACATACTCACTATTGGCTTCAAAAATAGTCCAGTTTTTTTCCATAATCTCCTTCAACCCTTCAAATTGATCAGTATATGTCAATACCATCCCATTTTTAAAACCTTCACCCCCATTTCTTATCCTTATCACACTGTCACCTCCAGTATCTAAATTGGGCCTGTTAGGCTGTCTCAGTAAGGGGGAAAAAATTACTGGTCCCCCTCTTAACACAAGCTTTCCTGAAAATATTAGATAGAAACCCATCAGGACAACCTCTCCTAAGGAACATTTCCTTCAACTTCCCCATTTCTTCATAAAAATCACTATCACCTGAAATCGTCTGGGCTAGTCTTACACATTGCCCCTTAATTATGGATTTCTTTTGGTGTGGGGGGTGCATATTATCAAAATGGAGAAAGGAATTGGAATAAGTGGGTTTGTGATAAATAGTAAAATCAAACCTATTCTTCTCATAGTTCTTCCTAAGGGAAATATCCAAGAAGTGTACAGAGTCACCCTGAATATCCATAGTAAAGACCAGCAAATCCATAGTAGAGTGCAAATAGACAAAAATAAATGCAATCTTGCCTCTGTATCATTCCAAAAAAAATATCATATCATCTGAAAATCACCCATAAAAAAGCCACCTATCCCTAAAATTAGAATTCAGCACAAAATTGGTTTCCCAGTAAGAAAGGACCGAGTTAGCAAACATGGGGGCACATGCTGCCCCCATGGCAACTCCAGTTTTCTGCCTAAAAAGTTGACCTTAAAATGTAAGGCATTGTTTTCTAATACAATTTCCATGAACTCTCTTAGGACTTCCAATTTAGCAGGTCTTACCTTCATATTATGTCTCAGGTATTCATCAAACCATTTAACCCCTTGTGACACTGCCAGCCCAGCTATCTGGAATTTTGTAAATAATTATGTGTCATTTGTGAATATTGATATGATTTATACAAAAATGTATGTTTTGTACTGTGCTTCAAGAATGTAACCACAGCATACCCTGGTGGAACATATAAGTTTAACCTACAAAACCTCAAGAAATAAGTTGAAATTAAGTGCTTTATGATTGTGCTATACAAGTTAGTTTCATTGTAGACGTAGACACAATGTCTACAGCTAGAAGTTTTTCTATTGTCTGGAAAGAAAAGTAATTACTTGGTTTAAAATGTAAAGTATTTTATTGCTTTATGACATCCTAGCAGCTACACAGTTCTGAGCAGACATCTGAGAGATATGTATTTCTCACACAGGAATGTTAAAAGTCTATTAGTTTCTGGTTTAGCCTGGGAACTGAAGTCAGGTGACAAAAAGTTATGTCATCCAGGCTAACCCAGCAGTAATGTGTGATATTAATTTAAGAACTCTCTCAGAGAGAGAGAGGGCGTGCATTTTATATTTTGTCTTGGACCTAGCAAGAACACCCACTCATCATCATCATCTGCACTTCTGCCTGATTGTTGTTCTGTAAGTAAGATTTAGGGCATAGTATCTCTCTTAGATATAGCTAGGAATATAGTAAAGATTAGTTTACATGTTTTCTGTATTTATTTGAGACTGTCCTGCAATTGTTTTAAAATACTTCCTGTGATTTTGAACTCTGAAGTAACTGTGTTGATTGACTGAGTATTGTATTGTATTGTACTTTTTATTATTTATTATTAAATATATTTAAACCTGTCTTTGTAGCTGATATTTGTGATACATATTTAAGGTTTTAAAGTACTTGCATATGTATTGGGTGACAATGTACAGGCCACTCCTAAATAGCCTTGCAAGTCTTGGTTAACACTACCATTTGGATTAATAGTAACATTACACAGTAAGAATGGGCACCCTTTGTAAGGGCCTTATAGTAGCTGATAGAGTGGTTGGTGGCAGTGATAACTACCTTATAGTCTGGGCAGAAGGGGGCATATCTAGTAAACCTGTGTCAGCCTTTCTCATGTGTGTGTGTGTGTGTGTGTGTGTGTGTGTGTGTGTGTGTGTGTGTGTGTGTGTGTATTTGTATATAAATCAAATCTCAGAGTGTGTGTGTATCAGCTACTTGGGCAGGGACATGAAGCACTGGTTGAACAGAGAGGGTGCTGGAGGTTTTGGCTTGACCACTCAGCTGAGATCTTGACCTTATAGCTGTGCCAGTGGGGAGTCTTATTGGGGATCTGGAGAAAAAGGGAGAAACCAGCTCCAACTGACTGTGGTCTCTGTGTGCTCTTAAGGGAAATTGTACTTTACTGTGTGTGTGCTTGTCATCCTCCCATTGTGTACACCCCTCACTGTTGTTAGTGATGAGGATTGAGGCTCCTTGATTACTGGGCCAGTGCAGGGGTGTCACACCACTATCTTGTGCGGAATGACTGAAAATAAATCTTGTATATCTATGGTAACAAAAATAATCCCTTCTCTGAAGAAAATCATCTGAAACCCTATTTAAAAAATCCCAAGAGTCTCTAAGAATGACTGGATTAGCATCCAAAACAATCTTGTTGTAAAAATAAATGTATTTAGCAATACAAAAAGTTTTGGATGCTTTAGCATCCACAATTAGGCGCATAGGAGGATCAGATGCACACTTATGGACCATAGGGATACCAAAGATCGTGGGAATTTTTAGACTCCCTACGTGCACAAAATTGTATTCATCAATGGAAATCATCATTAATTGACATATCCTCCAAAATTAAGTCAATCTTATGGTATGAAATGTTAACTTCATTGATAGAGGCCTCCTTATATGTATCAGGATATAATAAATTGAACGTCTTGTTAGTATAGTCATTTTTGTCTATTACTACCAAGCCTCCCCCTTATCAGGTTTCATAACTCTCACCTGTTTGTTGCCCGAAATCTCTATCAACAAAGACCTTTCTTGTTCACCAAGGTAATAATCTGCCAGTGAATCACAGGGTCTGTTTAAAAAATTCCTGAAATCAAATTCACATAACCTGTCAAATAATAACACAATAGGGTGAAGTGGCGGGTTAAATACACTAGGCCTTTTTAAAACATTATTAATACTCCACTCTATATGGTTGCTGTCCTTAAAGTAAAATGAAGCATTCATTGTTCTAGTAAATAATTTCAATTGTATCCAAACCTCCTCAATTTTGCTTTTTACAGTGGGCACAAAGGTAAAACCCCTTTCAAAAAGATTGGCCGATGTGGCATCAACATTAAGACTACTATAATTAAACATCTTAAAATCACTATAATAGGTTCATAGGTTCATAGGCTGATACTAGGCTATCTGCCCTAGGGCATTTATAAGCCTAGCCAGAGTGTGTTTGGCTTTTGCCACCCTTTTAGATTAGTTGACTGTGCCTCTGTATAGTAGGTCACAGAAGATAGCCCTTTTAAGGTTAGTTTACTGTGCCTCTGTCTAGTAGGGACACAGAAGAGATCCCAGGGGTAAACCTATGATCTTCCATCCACTTGTCAAGATTTCTCTTGAAGAGAGTCATTGAGGGGCTCTGCCTAACATGGATTCGGATTTTGTTCCAGAGTGAGGGGAGCCTCTGGGATATGAATCTGTCCCTCCAGCATGTCCTATTTATTTCTGTGCTGAGGTTTAAGTCCCTGGAGCGTGTAGCTCTAAGGGATTTGGATTTCCTGAGGTGGAGCATGTCCTTTAATTCTGGGTTGGACATGGCTTTATACGTCAGGCAGAGATCACCTCTGAGTAGGCAGTAAGCAACTGAGTAGAGCTGGAGTTTCTTTAGCCTAACTGCGTATGGCATCTGTTTGAGTCCCTTGATCCTCTTGGTGAGGTACTTTTGGGGTCTTTCCAGTTGTTGCAGGTGTCGGGTAAGGTACATCCCAAATGGGACATTGTATTCAATTATGGGCCTGATGAGCGATGAGTAGAGAGGCACAATGACCTGCCTTGATCTAGATGTGAACACTTTCATGATAAGGTGGGCTGTATAGAAGGTCTTTCTAACCACTTTGGCAATGTGATTGTCAAAGGAGAGATTGCTATCTACTTGGGTCCCCAAATCCCTAATTACTTCTTCCGTACTTAATGGATTACCACCTATGTGGTAATTTGTGGGCACTTTGTTTTTCCCAAATGGGATGACTATGCACTTTTTGGCATTTAGCTTTAGGCCATGGCTTCAGCACCAGTTATCCGTCTCTGTGAGACCCTTTTGGAGGATGCTTGTGTCAGTCGGCGAGTCGATTATGGCACCCAGTTTGCAGTCATCTGCGAACTTGGTCAGCCATAGTCCTCCCGTGTTAGCCTGTACCTCAGAGAAATATATACCGAACAAGAGAGGTCCCAAGACTGAGCCTTGTGGGACGCCACTTGTAACTGGTTTAGAGTCTGACATGGCATCTGCAATTCTGAACATGTGGGTTCTATCCCTGAGCCAGTTTGTAACCCATCTTGTGACATAGGGGTTGATATTTAAGCTGGTGAGCTTATTTATGATGCCCGAGTGGGGTATTGTGTCGAAGACTTTTACGAGGTCCAGGTAGGCTGTGTGGACTACCTTCCCTTCATCTATGGCATTGGTGACTGTTTCAAAGAAGTTGACCAGGTTCAAGAGGCAGGATCTGCCCTTAACAAAGCCGAATTGGGTAGGATCCAGTGTTTGGGGGTTCCCAATGTCTTTGTTTATGAGTTCCAAGATGATACGCTCCATAGCTTTGCAGACCAGGCTAGTCAGGCTTATAGGGCAATAGTTTCTGGGGTCCGTTGTGGCACCACCTTTGTGGAGTGGGACCACTGTTGCTGTACGCCATTCCTTGGGTACATATCCTGTAGTAAGGCTGAGATTGAACAGTGACTTTATGTGAGGGTTCAGTTCTTCTTGGAGCTCATGTAAGACGCAGCCTGGGACACCATCCGGTCCCATTGATGCTGTGTTTTTTGCTTTGGAGAGGGCAGCTCTCACCTGTGCATCTGTGATGTCAAGGAGGCTACACTCTGTTGGGATAGAGATTTGCTGTTTTGGGGGGAAGGGAGGGAGAAGTTTGCACTGAACCTGTCTGCCAGGATGTTGGCAATGTCTGTGGATTCAGTGTATTTTTTGTCATTTTGCACTAACTCAGAGCATATCTGGGAGTTGCCACCTAGGTTCCTGACATAACTAAAGAAGGCCTTGTGATTATCTTTAGCGTCTTGTGCAATTTTTCTTTTGAAGCTGGCCTTAGATGATTTTATGAGGGATCGTAGTTTCTTGCTAGTACTGATCAGAGATGCCTTCCCTTTTTGGGATTTTGCTCTATCATGTAGTAGCTTCCTCCTCCTGTTGTATAGCTTATTTATGGCTGGGGTCCACCAGACAGGTCTCCTGCCTTTGGAGGAGTGAGTCTTGGTTTTATTTGGGATAGCACGATCCATGCATTCCTGTAGGTGTCCATAGAATGCGTTTGTAAAGGATTCTGTGGTTTGGGCTGTATTTTCCACAGGCCTGGGGGCTTTGAAGGATTCCACCTTGGTTTTGAGAAGTGTGAAGTTTGCTTTTGAGAAGTTCTTCATCGTGGTTTCCTTGGCTGGGGGTGGAGATGGGTTATGGATGTCCAGTGAGATTAATTTATGGTCAGATCTTACCAATGAGGGGTATACCTCTGGTATGGAACATAGAGTCCCCATGTTGGTGATGATCAGGTCCAATATGTTTTCCCTTCTTGTGGGAGTGGTGACCAGGAACCATTGGGCGAGGGTGTTGGGGCTTGAGTAGTGCTCCCAGTCTATGTTTGGGTAGTTGAAGTCAACCAATATAATGGTGTTTGGAGAGACCTTCATATTCTCCAGTGTTGTCAGGAAAGCCGAGTGGGGTTCCTGAGTTTGGGAGGGTGGTCTGTAGCAGGCTACAAACTGAAAGGCAGTTTTGCCCACTGTTAGTTGCACATGGATGGTCTCCGATGCTTTGTGCAGTGCCACTAACCTGGAGGTGTGGGTATCTTTGATGAATATGGATACCCCCCCTCCTTTTGTTGTTCAGTCTGAGTTTTGTGCCGAAAAGCATGGTATGAGGTATAACCTGGTAGTGCTGGGGTGCTCTCGGGAGCCTTGAACCAGGTTTCTGTTACTGCACAGATATCGATATTCTCCATACTGAGGAGAGCCTCGAGTGTGTGCATCTTGAGGGTTAGACTTCTGGCGTTGAGCAGCATTACCCTTAGTTTCTTTTTCCTTGTGTTGTCTATGGAGGTGGGTTTGTCTTTTGAGCCTTGCCTAAAAAAGGCACTATGGGGTGGCAAGAGCCTTAGCCAGTATTTGAAAGCCCAGGGGTGACAGGTGCAAGCCGTCCCTAGCGAAGCAACATGGCTTGTCGAGCATGTCATCCCAGGCTGACAGACACTGGATCCCCTTTGAATGACACCAATACTTTAGCCAATTGTTAAAATTGATAATTTTGTCTTTATACTGTGGCATCATTCTTGGTGAGGGTAAGATGCTACTCAAGGTCAGGGTCATACCAGCCTGGGCTACATGATCAGAGAGCTTTTCTATGTCTCTTTTCATGTAGTCCAGGGAGGTACGTCTCAGGTCATTCAAACCAGCATGGACAATGACGGAGTCATATTTGTACTTGCTTTGGAGTGACCTGAGTGCTTGTGTTATGTGGCAGATCCTGGCACCCGACAGGCAGCTCACAGTGACCTTCTCCTTGTTCAGCCTGGTGAGTGGGACGTCAGTGTGTCTGACAATAGAGTCACCTATTACAAGTGTATTAGGTGTGTTGTTTAGCCTTAAGGGCTGTGACTGTGTGGCACACTGACTTTGTGAACTATGTGATACATGGGTATTGTTGTGGGGTAGCGGTTGCTTGGATGTCTGCTTTGGAGGTCTCTGCTGCGTGGGCAGATTTTTATTTAGAGCCTCCGAGTATGTTTTTGTGTGTTTATGTGTTTGGTTTGCTGTTGCGATAGGTCTATGTGAGACTGGATTTGTGGTGTGTGTGGTTACCTTCTCCTCCTGACTGACTGCGCCAGTACTGGGTTGAGAGAGCTCAGCCTCCAGTTTGGCTATATAGTTGCATCTCTCACATATATTTGAGCTTGTTGGGAGGAGGAGAGGGTGGTCTGCGTACATAAGGCAGTTGTAACATTGCCTCAAGATTCCCAGATTCACCAGCTGGACTGGAGAGTAAAATCAAAACTGACTTTTGGACATGCCAGAATAGTATAAGGAACTACTTTTTGACTGATCAAAAAGGACCAATAGGGAGCCAAGTACTTAAAGGGAGTATAAGAGGGTGCAGTGCTTTAGTTTGTTAGTGCTTACTTATAAGATTACTTCTATGAGCAATTGCAGGGCTTTAGAATGAAAATAGAGTGCTTACTTTGAGATTTAGAACAGTTCTAAGGGAAAAAGTGAAGAGCAGACTTTCTGGAGCCGGGAATAGTTTAAAC
The DNA here is from genome assembly GCF_019279795.1 of Protopterus annectens. NCBI lineage: Eukaryota > Metazoa > Chordata > Ceratodontiformes > Protopteridae > Protopterus > Protopterus annectens. The sequence goes on from NC_056739.1 coordinate 1,548,764,468, forward strand.
CCGTTTAAGTGGCGCTGCCTGATGCTATGCTATGCGCAAAATCATGCAAAACTGCACAAATGCGGTTTTTAAAGCAGGGAAACTGAAAGAGATAGGAATTGACCCAAAACAGCCAATAAGCTACTAGTTTTAGGGCTGAGACATCTCCTCCAAGGACAGATAGGCTGCTCAAAGCTCCCCACTCTCACTGGTGAACAGAGAAGCTTCCTCCTATCCAGGTAAGGATATGGGTAACACAGGAAACTATACCACAGTCCGGAATTCAGCAAAACCTGAAATCTGGACTAATCTAGTTCAGCAAAGGTGGGAAAAGAGAATTTTTTTTTTTTTTTTTTTTTTTAGGAAACAGCAGAAAAACACAAGAAAACACTGTAAATGCTATAAACAGGCTAGCATACTTTAGTGTGTAGCATACAACACTTATACAATACAAAAACAACTTAAATTGATATAAAACAAGTGCAAAAATTGTAAAAAGCAGAAGGCAAATGCAATTTAAACTTTTTAAAGCACAGATCAGTTAGAAATTCGCTTTTTAGGCGGGAAAAGGCAGTCGGAGCAAAAAAACAGAGAAAAAATACTTAAATCTGAAAAGTCTCTCTTGGGTCTCTCTGTTGCCTGTATCACTCTGCAGGACACCACGAGGAGCTGTGTGGAGTTGTATACTGGCTCAAAACCGCTCAAATGCGGGTTTTAAAGCAGGGAAACTGAAAGAGATAGGAATTGACCCAAAACAGCCAATAAGCTACTAGTTTCAGGGCTGAGACCACTCCTCCAGGAACAGATAGGCTTCTCAAAGCTCCCCACTCTCACTGGTGAACAGAGAAGCTTCCTCCTATCTAAGTAAGGATATGGGCAACACAGGAGACTATACCACAGTCCGGAATTCAGCAAAACCTGAAATCTAGACTAATCTAGTTCAGCAAAGGCGGGAAAAGAGAATATTTTTTTTGTTTTTTTTCAGGAAACAGCAGAAAAACACACAGAAAACACTGTAAGTGCTATAAACAGGCTAGCGCACTTTAGTGTGTAGCCTACAACAGTTATACAATACAAAAATGACTTAAATTGATATAAAACAAGTGCAAAAACTGTAAAAAGCAGAAGGCAAATGCAATTTAAACTTTTTAAAGCACAGCTCAGTTAGAAATTTCCTTTTTAGGTGGGAAAAGACAGTTGGAGCAAAAAAAACGAGAAAAAAATACTTAAATCTGGAAAAGTCTCTCTTGGGTCTCTCTGTTGCCTGTATCACTCTGCAGGACACCACAAGGAGCTGTGCGGAGTTGTATACTGGTGCAAAACTGCACAAATGAGGGTTTTAAAGCAGGGAAACTGAAAGAGATAGGAATTGACCAAAAACAGCCAATAAGCTACTAGTTTCAGGGCTGAGACAACTCCTCCAGGGACAGATAGGCTGCTCAAAGCTCCCCACTCTCACTGGTGAACAGAGAAGCTTCCTCCTATCCAAGTAAGGATATGGGCAACACAGGAAACTATACCACAGTCCGGAATTCAGCAAAACCTGAAATCTGGACTAATCTAGTTCAGCAAAGGCGGGAAAAGAGAATATTTTTTTTTTTTTCAGGAAACAGCAGAAAAACACAAGAAAACACTGTAAATGCTATAAACAGGCTAGCACACTTTAGTGTGTAGCCTACAACAGTTATACAATACAAAAATGACTTAAATTGATATAAAACAAGTGCAAATACTGTAAAAATCAGAAGGCAAATGCAATTTAAACTTTTTAAAGCACAGATCAGTTAGAAATCCGCTTTTTAGGCTGGAAAAGGCAGTAGGAGCAAAAAAACAGAGAAAAAAATACTTAAATCTGGAAAAGTCTTTCTTCGGTCTCTCTGTTGCCTGTATCACTCTGCAGGACACCACAAGGAGCTGTGCGGAGTTGTATACAATAACAAACTTTTTAAATCACAGATTCACTAAAAAAACTGGCATTTTACGCGGAATTAGTTAAGACAGCAAGAAAAGTGATACTTAATCACTCCAAAGTCACTCTTTTGTCTCTCTGCTGCTGTAGACTCTACAGAACACCTGGAAGGCACTTGCTGAACAGAATATAAGCACAAAAACTGTGCAAATGAGGTTTTTATAGCAGGGAAGTGAAAGAGATAGAAATTAGCCCAAAATGGCCAATAAACTACTAACTTCTGGGCTAAACCCACTCCTCCAGGGACAGATAGGCTGCTCAAAGCTCCCCTCTCACACAAGTGAACAGAGAAACTTCCTTCTATCCAAGTAAGGTAATGGCAACACAGAAACTTGTAACACAGCCCTGGATTCAGCAATAACATGAAAACTGGACTATACTAGTTCAGAAAGGTGGGAAACAAGTATATATATTTTTCAGAAAATAGAGCAGATACAATCAAAATTAGCCCAAAAAGGCCAATAAACTACTAACTTCTGGGCTGAAACCACTCCTCCAGGGACAGATAGCCTGCTCAAAGCTCCCCTCTCTCACAGATGAACAGAGAAACTTCCTTCTATCCAAGTAAGGTATGGCAACACAGAAACTTGTAACATAGCCCTGGATTCGGCAATAACATGAAAACTGGACTGTACTAGTTCAGAAAGGCGAGAAACAAGTATATATATATATATATATATATATATATATATATATATATATTTTTTTTTTCCAGAAAATAGAGCAGATACAATCAAAACAACACTTTACTCAATTAACCAGTTAAAAAGCTTAAAACTGAGCCCTGTTCCAGCAGTCTTCAATCAGACAAGTTCTAACTACACAGTCCTGACACTAGGGTACAGAGAAACCTTCTCCAAAAAAGACGGCCTGGATCAGTGCACAAGTTATACAAACAAAGCTAGATCCAGCTGGCCAGAATCTAGTCTATGCTACAGCAAACAAGGCTTACCGATTTCAGAAAGAAACAGCTCAAGTAAGCATGCGCAATAAGCCTTTAACCAGACATTCCCAGCTCAGAAGGGCAGAATCTAGCCTCTCCTCCCACAAGAGTGCAAACCACAAACCTTCTTAATGTAAAATAACTGGCCTTAAGCCCAAGTCCTTAACCTAGAACTAATACACTTTTAGAATAACAGACACTAAGCCTTCAATCAGCAGTTCCCAACTTAGAAGGATGTACGCTACCTGTCCTGCCACAACAGTGCAGACCACAAACCTTCTTAATGTAAAACAACTGGTTTGAAGCCCAAGTGCTTAAACCAAGGGCCTTAGAATAACAGTTACAATTTAATCAGGCTACTAACAAGCAGTAATAAAGGCAGCAGAATAAATTCAATTGAGTACTTTTAAGAAGAGGCAAAAGCAAAATAAGGTAATAAAGTAGGAAGAAACACAAATACAGTAAGGCAGATGAAGTGCAATTTTTTTTTTTTGAGATGGAGGAAACAGAGCAGATTAAGATACTATAGGGGAATGCCCTTCCCAAGTGCTCTCTCTGTACACCGCAGAGGAGATGGGACTGGTAGGAGTATCCAAAATCAAAATATGATCTCACTGTACTCAGTTGAGTGAGCAAATGAGATGGGTCCAGGAGGAGTGTGCAAAAAGAGATTTACAACAGGGGTGGGCAATTCCAATGCCACCAAGATTAACACCACAACAAGAAACAGGGAGGGGGGGTGGAGAACTAACTGCAGAGAGACAGAGACACAATATTTACTGAATCAAAGACACACAATATTTACTGACTCAAATCTTAAATAAGTGCAAAAAATATACTTAAATCAGCTTGTGTCCATTTGATATATGCAGACAAGTCTCAGTAGCCAGCAACTCAATTTAAAATGATTACTAGAAATGTAACCAACACAGATTTTAATGCTAGCAGAAACCCCCAAGCTAACTAACACTAAAAGGAATTTCAAAGCAGTCTAACAACTTTCAGTGAGCTCAGATGGCTACACTTTTTCACACTTCAGGCAACTTAACTGCAGAGAGACAGAGACACAATATTTACTGAATCAAAGACACATTGTGCACCATCTGCCAAACACTCAATTCAGTCCCCTGCTAGAAATGTGAACAGCTGAGAATTTTTGTAGGTACTAAGGATGGAGAGTTGCTGCAAAGAAATTACAAACATTTGTTCAAAACAAATATATGTGAAAGAAACTATGTCAAATACAGAAGTTATGTTGGATTTACCTTCAAACAAGTGGTATATTGAGAAGTGTTTAGAGAGGTATGCAAAAAGGTACTTACAGAGACATTTCCAGAAGCAGCAGCAGAAGATGAGTTACAAAGAGATCATTTGAATTCTGAACATGCCAATAGACTCTCTGAAGGGAACATGCCTGTAACATTTCCTTGTAGATTGTCATCAGAAGTGCAGGTCAGTGGGTGTCCTATAAATATGAGTGACAGAGAAGGTTGTGACGGAAACCAGCAAGATACAATGACAAGGTTTGGAAAGTTACTAAATAAAATTTTTGACAATATTCTCCTAGCTATTGTAGTAATAAACTGTTTTGGTTCTGTACATGAATCCAGAAAAATAGAAATGAGGAAAAATTGAAAGGCCTTTGCAGTAGGAAGCATATGTATGTGTGTATGTATATATGTGTGTATGTATATGTGTATGTATATATATATATATATATATATATATATATATATATATATATATATATATATATATATTTATATATTGTATGTATGTGTATATAGGCGGATTACCTAACATTGAATGGACACTATGTCGACACCATTTAGTCAGCAGAAGCAGATGGTTAATATATACATCATATTAACAGTCCCTGGGTAGAGGAACATTCCCTTTTGCCAGGGACTGTGCAGTCTCAGAGTTGGTATATATGTAAGTAGCAGGGGGTGTGGGGGGGACAGAAATTAGCAGGGTTAGGGGGCAAAGGGATGCTTGCCCTCTGGCAAAAACACCTGCTTTTGGTTTTGCCTGCTTTTGTGTTAATCCTTGGAACATGGGCTGTACATATCAACCTTCCTTTTTGATATTTCCTCATTATTTCAGTTGTCAGTTATTGCTATGGTAGATGAGTAGAAATGTATTTTATATATATATATATATATATATATATATATATATATATATATATATATATACATATGCACCAATACACATTTATACGTGTATGTACTATATATATATATATATATATATGTACACAAATGTATTTATACATGTATGTAATGGATCCATTTCATTAAGCTGAGTTACCAGAATGTTGAGTGTGAAAACGTCAAGACCATAATATCTAAATCTCAAAACACTGAAAATTTAAAACATTGAGTGTTGTAACGTCATGTATGTTACAGTTCTGGTCCTGTACAGTGTAAATTTGGTAGTATCACTTTGTCACTTTAAGAAGTTGTGTGGTGTTCTAAACAAACATGGCAGAGGTAACGTTTAATGCTGAAAGGTAATTTTTGAATTTTGTGGTGAAAGTTTGTGAGAAATGGTTAAGGAAAGGGTTTTTTGGTATAGATTTATGGTGGTAGTGGTAGTTAAAGTGGTGGGATAAGTGACCAGGAGGGTTGTGTGTTTATTGGATGTGTGTAGGTATTTTGTCCACAGAACAGGTGCATGTGTGAGATCATGGTACTGTGGGGATCTGGACATTTTCCTTGTCTCCGCTGTAGTGCGATCTCGAAGTTGATATATTTAAGTTGTAGGGGGTATGGGGATACTGGGGGGCAGAGCCTCCTGCAAAAACATAGAAAGGGCTTGATCTGTGTTAGGTGATAGAAGGGAATAGTATTGCAAAAAGTAGTTTGAAATATTATTATTTTCGATGTTACGTAATTGTGATGCATAGACTCGATTTTATGGATTTTCAACTTTTTGTTATTTGGTTGTTATGGTCTCAATATATTGTAGTTTGACGTTATGGTTATTCAATTTAATGAAGTAGATCCATGTAATACATATAAAAACATTGAATTACACAAATTTTAAATGGCTAAACTTCTTCTTTTTCTTTTGGCTTTTTCCCGGTTAGGGGTCGCCAGAGCGGATCACTTGTCCGCTCATGAATGGCAGTGAAGTTTTATGGTGTCGAGTTACCAGCCTGGTGCCCAACCTTCCACAGTAGGCACACACACACACACACACACACACACACACACACACACACACACACACACACACACACACACACACACACACACACACACGCGCGCGCGCACACACACACACCTAGGGCCAATTTAGAGTGCCAATAAACCTACAGCATGTCTTTGGGTTTGGGATGTGGGAGGAAACCAGAGCACCCGGAGGAAACCCACGCGACCACATGGAGGACATGCAGACTCCACACAGAAGGCACCCCAGCTAAGGATTGAACTGGGGAACCTCTTTCTGTGAGGCAGCAACGGTAACTGCTGCACCACCACGGCCACCCTTTAAATGGCTAAACATTGATCCCAAAAGATTGAAAGCCAAAACACTGAAAAAACAAAACACTTACATTGTTTGCAGGGTGCACCCCCCCTACACCCCCTAGTAATTATATATACCAACTCCGAGATTGCTCTACAGTGAGGAAAGAGCAAATTACTTGATCTCCACTGTTCTCAGTCTTGCATGGACTTAATGCCAGCAGAAGTGATCAAATGACTTTTGAGCACTTTTGCCAGTGTAAAAAAAGTTCATTGTTACAAATGTCTGATTATATTGTAGTGTTCCATATATATGGATGCACTAATGTTAGTCCAAACAGTTTTTGTCAACATCAATGACCGCATTTGTTCTGCTAAACAGATGGTTGACAATTGTAAGATCAAACATTTCTTGGGGTTGGGGACTGTGCCCTTTCCCAGGTTTTATGTGATCTCTGAATTTGTATATGCAATCAACAATGGAGTGGGGGCGTAGTCCCCACATGGGGGTGCAGGAGGGCATGCCTATCTGCAAAAAAACATTTTTTTATTGCTATTTTTTTTTGAAATATTGTACTGAGGTTGTTTCTGAATGGATGTGTATTAGTGCATCAATGTTCACATTTTTGACTTTATCAATGTTTTGAACATTGACGTTTTGTTCTTTAGACTAATTTAGCTAATACTATATATATATATATATATATATATATATATATATATATATATATATATATATATATATATATATATATAAAATGAATGTACACGCACATAGCACATATATGTGTATATATTTATATATATATATATATATATATATATATATATATATATATATATGTGTGTGTGTGTGTGTGTGTATATATTTATATATATATATATATATATATATATATATATATATGTGTGTGTGTGTGTGTGTGTGTGTGTGTGTGTGTGTGTGTGTGGCTGGCCTTAAACATAGGTGCATAGGAGAACTTGGTAGCGACATACAGCACAGAGCTGCTAAGGGCAATTTTCTGTTTGTTTATTTTCCTATAGTAAAGAAATGTGGTTTCTTTTCTTTAAGAAAATAAATAAACAACATTTATTTATCTATTTCAAAGATAAAGCAGCTACAGCACCCTTGGAGGAACTGTTGTAAAACTGACCATTCAGTTTGTTAGCCTCCTGCTTTATCCCATCCACAGTCTACCTAGATCATGGTCAAGATGGAACAGGAAGGCAACAGATTTGAAAGTGTAAAGGATACTTGCAGTGTGAAGTGAAAGATGAATTATTCGCACTTGAATGAAGTATTTTTTTTTTTTACGTACTGTTCTGGCATTCAACCAGATATTGCAGACAGCTGGCTAGTCCCTGATTTTCCAGGACATCTCTGATTTTGTCTCATTTGCTTTCCCTACTCTTGTAGGTTCATAGGTAGATACTAGGCTATTGGCACTAGGGCCTATATAAGCCTAGCCAAAAAAGGTACCCTGGCTTTCGCCACCCAAGAAAATTATTTTCCTGTGCCCCTGTCGAGCAGAGTCACAGAGGTGATCCCCGGGGTGAATTTCCTATTTCCCATCCAATACACACACACACACACACACACACACACACACACATATATATATATATATATATATATATATATATATATATATATATATAATATATATATATATATATATATATATATATATATACATACACGTTTTATTAATGGTAAACCATTTAGGATTGCAGTTAATGCCAGACTTTGGAGTTCCATGTTTTTTGTTCTTCAGAAAATGTATGCTGATACAAAACGTGGTTTTCTTTTAACTTTAAGTGAATTTTAGTAACATAAAAAAATCTATGGGAGAATATGAGTAATTGCTGCTGTATGCTCATTATTCTGGCTTTGCTGGATTAATGTAAATTGTGTGCAGCAGCTTGGAATACTTCAATGCATACCTCTCAGTAGTCCAGTATTTGGTAGAAAATGATGATTTAAAGCTGAAAATAACAGGATGCCATGAAATTCTGAGTGTCCCATTTAATTGTAAGGTTGCCATCCATCCTGTCATCAGTGGGGTCATTCACATCTTAGGTTCATAGGCTCATACTAGGCTATCTGCCCTAGGGCATTTTATACGCCTAGCCAGAGTTGTGTGGCTTTCACCACCCCTTAGGTTGAAGAATACTATACCCATTAGTTTGCCGTGCCTCTGTCCAGCAGTGATACAGAGATGATCCCCGGGGTAAACCTACGATCTCCCATCCACTGGTCAAGATTCCTCTTGAACAGAGCCAGTGAGGTGCTCTGTCTCACATGGACCGGGATTCTGTTCCACAGCATAGGGAGTCTCTGGGTGATGAATCTGTCCCTCCAGCACGTCCTATTTATATCCGTGTTGAGGTTTAAGTCTCTTGCTCTTGTGGCTCTGGTGGATTTGGATTTTTTGAGGTGGAGCATGTCCATTAATTCGGGTTGGACATGGCCTTGTATGTCAGGCACAGGTCACCTCTGAGCAGACGGTATGCGACTGAATAGAGCTGGAGTTTCTTCAGTCGGGCAGCATATGGCATATTTTGAGCCCCTTTATCCTTTTGTTGAGGAACTTTTGGGGTCTTTCCAATTGCTGCAGGTGTCGGGTAAGATACATTCGAATGGGGCATTGTACTCAATCATTGGTCTGATAAGTGAAGAGTACAGGGGAACAATGACCTCCCTTGATCTGGATGTGAATCCCTTCATAATCAGGTGGACAATGTAGAAGGTCCTCCTAACCACTTTGGCAATGTGAGTGTCAAAAGAAAGGTTACTGTCAACTTGGGTCCCCAGGTCCCTGATAACCTCTTCTGTGCTTAATGGATTGCCACCTATGTGGTAACTTGGGGTTACCTTGTTTTTACCAAAGGGTATGACTATACATTTTTTGGCGTTTAGCTTAAGGCCATGGCTCTGGCACCAGTTATCCATTTCTATGCGACCTCTCTGAAGGATATCTGTGTCTGATGGATTTTCAACTATGGCGCCCAGTTTGCAGTCATCTGCAAACTTTGTCAGCCACAATCCTCCTATGTTTGCCTGCACTTCTGAAAAGTAGATGCCGAACAAGAGGGGGCCCAGGACTTAGCCCTGTGGGACACCACTTGTGACCGGCTTGGAGTCTGACATGGCACCAGCAACTCTAACCCTGTGGGTTCTGTCCTTGAGCCAGTTTGCAACCCATCTTGTGACATATGGGTTTACATTTAAGCTGGTGAGCTTTTCTATGATACCCGAGTGGGGTATTGTGTCGAAAGCTTTTGCAAGGTCAAGGTAGGCTGTGTGAACTGCCTTACCCTCATCAATGGCCTTGGTGACTGTTTCAAAAGTCGACCAAGTTCAAGAGGCATGATCTGCCCTTGACAAAGCCGAATTGGGTAGGATCCAATGTCTGTAGGTCCCCTATGTCTTTATTTATGAGTTCCATTATGATCCTCTCCATAGCTTTGCAGACCAGGCTTGTTAAGCTTATGGGGCGGTAATTACCAGGGTCCGTAGAAGCACCGCCTTTGTGGAGTGGGACCACAGTTGCCGTACGCCACTCTTTGGGTACGTATCCTGTGGTAAGGCTAAGATTAAACAGCAGCCTTATGTGTGGGTTTAGTTCCTCATTGAGTTCATGTAGCACACAGCCGGGGACACCATCAGGTCCCATTGATGCTGTGTTTTTAGCTTTAGAGAGAGCAGCTCTCACCTGGGCATTTCAGATGATTGGGAGGCTACACTCTGCTGGGATAGATATTTCTCCTTTTGGGAGGGAGAAATTTTCACTGAACCTGTCTGCCAGTATGTTTGCAATGTCTGTGGGTTCAGTGATTTTTGTATCATTTTGGACTAATTCTGAGCATATCTGGGAGTTTCCACCCAGATTTCTAACATAGCTAAAGAAGGCCTCATGATTGTCTTTTGAGTCCTTGGCGATTTTTCTCTCAAAGTTGGCCTTGGATGATTTTATGAGTGATCGTAGTTTTTTACTAGTATTGATCAGAGATGTCTTCCCTTTTAGGGATTTTTCTCTATCTTGTAGTAGCTTTCTCCTCTTGTTGTAAAGTTTGTTTATGGCTGGGGTCCACCAGATCGGGCGCTTGCCTTTGGTGGAAAGGGTCTTGATTTTATTTGGGATTGCTTGATCCATGCAATCCTGGAGGTGCTCGTAGAAAGCATTTGTAAGGGATTCAGCAGCGTGGGTTGTGGTTTCCAATGGCTCAGGGGCCTTGAAGGATACCACTCCAGTCTTAAGAAGTGTGAAGTTGGCTTTTGAGAAGTTCTTCACTGTGGTCTTTTTTGTTGGGGGTGGGGGCGGGATGTGGATCTCCAGTGAGATTAGTTTATGGTTCTTGGATCAAATGATCCTGTCACCTGCTATGTGGAGCAGTAGAACAAGTGGTGAATCACTGTGGAAATGCCACAGTGATTTAGTTACATCATCAACCCAGACCTGTAGACAGATCAGCTCCCTATTAAGTCCAGGTGATTTAATTCATGCAGCAATTGGCTGAAATTCATAAGGAGGCTGGGAATTACAAGAGTAGGAACCCTATAATGCCTATAGCTGTAGAGCTTGTTTCTACAGCACTGAAGAAGGAGGGTTTTCTTCACACTACAGAATACTGAGACTTGTTTTTTTTTTTGATCGGGGGGATTGAGAAGCTTAGCAAGCCAGTCAGTTAGCCCAGAAGCCAGCCAGCCCAGTAAAGACTGATTACTTTTTTAATGGTAAGTACCAGTGTTTTATTTTACTTTTTATTTTATGTTCAGAGGTATAGGTGTGTGCTGTACACTGTTAATTGAATCTTTAGTGGCTGTTTTGGAAGGATTTGCAAGTACTAATTTCTAAGGTTGAAAATATGTGTGTATATTTTATTTTTGGTGGGGGAGGACACAACGGCTGGCAAGCCAATTGCAGCAAGCTGTCATTTGTCTGAGGCAGGTCAGCTCGGACTCAGGTTTCAGTTGGTGGGGGAGGTGGAAAACAGGTAGTGTCAGGATAGGTAGGAGGGCTGAGGTGGGCTGGGCTGTCCAGGGGAAGGGTTGAAAAAGCTGGGAACAAAGCAAATCAGTCTTTTCAACCTCTTCCTTGGCAGCTTGTCCCACCCTACCCACCCCCTCGAAAAAGCAGGGGTGTACTTGTTAGTTAGTTTAGGACCAGGTAAGGTACTTAGTGAACCCAGTGACCTACAAAGGTGATCGCACTAGGGGTCGTGAAGGAATTTCTTGTTTTTGCCCACTGGGTTTTTCAGGTTTTTGCCTTCTCCTCTGGATAAGATAGAAAGGTTAGGCTAGATTGTCACAGTCATGTAAGCGGAAGACAGGAAAGGCAAGGGAGGCCAAGGTAAGTGGGGGGGGGGTCACAGGACTCTTCAGCTGGACCTTCCACAGGCCAGATAGCCCCAAGGGATTGTTGCCAGGGGACCTATCAGCCTGGCAATGGCTCCTTGGCAGATTGTAAGGCGGCCCAGAGGAATTGTGATGAATTGTGAAATGAAAAAGCTGTTATGATGTGGGTATGTTGAATCAGAAGGGCTGGATATCGATGTGCTGTCTGTTGTCCTGTAGGTTTAGGGGAATGTTATGAAAGAAATAAAATGGCCTCCCTGACATTCCTGCCTTGCTCACATTTCATAATAATTGGCTTCTATTTGAGTAAATGGCAATAAACACATGGCTGCGGCCATTTAATCCATCTGAGGTCTTTGTGTTTTATTATTGAATATGCAGCTTATGGCAACCCTGATTTGTAAAGCATGCAACTTCGATACATTTATTGTCAACGGTGCCAACGAATGATTATGTTCTGAGCCGGTTTTTGAATATGGCTCAAAGGTTGATATGGATCATTAAATGAACTATGAACTCTGTTTGATATGGAGCATTAAATTAATTGAACACTATGTTAAATGTTTTCTAAAAGATCTTTCTGTTGGCATCAATGGCAAGGTAAGATATTGGTTCACTAAACTTTATTAAAAGCAGGTAGAGCTGTACGGATCTCAGTCAAATGCTCAGAGGTAAATGTAGCTCATTTGCCTTATTACTAATAGATGTTATCATGGTTGTTTCAGGATAGTTTGCTTTTATGGTTGAAAATGTGTGTATTTTATTTACTTTTAATCACGTCTTCTAGAAGTTAAAAATGTACTGCTTTGAGTATAGTGCGAATATGGTTGTGCTGCTGTTCAGGCAATTACTGTCTTCCTTGTTTTGCAGGGTAAATTAGTACTATAGTACTACTAATGCTTTAACACTGTGGTCAGTCTGTTCTGGTGCTCTGCAGTGCTAAGTATAACTAGCATTTTACTTCTATAACTTTAAGAGATGGGATTGCTGTATATTTTTTTTTATTAATGCTGTGTTCAAAGGTAAATGGGGTCTCTGGGATTTGCTGTGCATTTTGATCTATTTTATAGAGGTTGTTTAGTGATGACTTCAAGAGGTAGTTTTTAAAAGTGAAAATGTGTTTATATAATTTTATTTTTTTTTGGGGGGGGGGTTACAATCAGGAGATAATGTAGTGCATTTGAAATAGTACTAACAGATGGTGTCATGGTCATTTCAGAATAGTTTGCTTTTACAGGTGGAAATATTTTGGGATAGTTTCCTTTTACAGGTAGAAATGTGTGCGTACTGTATTAATTTATTTATTTTTGTAATGCTTTGGGTATAATGGTACTAGATTTCACTGTGGCTGCCTAGTGTCTATCTTTTTGTGCAGGGTAAATTAGTACTTTTATAATATTAATGCTTTAAAACATGTTTTCCTGCCCTGCTTAGGTGTGTGGTGTACTAGTTTAATATTTGTAATGGTTAAAAGTTGTGTCTGTTGATGTTTTTTATTTCCTTTCTCTGGTTAGATGAAGTTTTTACTGCTGCAGGGATATACAACTGCTACCAGCTGTCTTATTGTTAAGGTTTTAATGGTTAAAATGTTTTCTCCTGTGTTTAGATGTGGGATCCACTATGCTGTTATGTTATTAGCCATTTTAACTTTTTAAATGTTTCATAATGGTTAAAATATTTCCCTTTTCCTGTGCTTAGACTTGAGCAGTGCTTCACATTGGCAACATACTGATCTGGTAGTTGCAATATTTATATATCTGAAGTGATTTAAGTTGTGTTGTATATGTAATGGCATGATCACATGCACCTTTTAACTGCAAGGGGCACAGAACTGTTTCATGTTGGTACTTAACTTAATATATAACATATGTTACTACTTGCAGAAAATTGCTCTCCCGTCTGTATTTTCTATCATAGCTGGTTATAAGTAAAACCATTTAGAGTTGTGCCACCTGTAATCAAAATATATATGTGTAAATGTGTTGTATACCATATACAAGAAAGCAGAGAGCAACTTTACAACAGTCTCTAGCCAATAAAAGAATGTGCAAGTGGCAGGATGTTTGGAAAATGGAATACAACTGGATTAAAAAATACAATATGGTCTGATAGCATTCTGCAGGTACTGCAAAATGGAATTCCTAATCACCCGTGGTGGAAGAAATCAATGTCACACAGCATTAGACAACTGACCAACATAAAACTGCTATCCTGCAAACCAAAACAAGTCACCTGATGACAAAGTGGGCAAGAAACACAAGCCCTGAAGGATCAGAACTCAATATCATTGCAGCAGATGCCTCTGAGTTGTTCCACGCAGTTAAGCATAACATTTCCTATAGTAGTTTAGACTGTACTGTAAAACTGGCCAGCCAGTTGTACAGAGATCTTGTGGAAGAACCAAGGCTGAAGTTATCACTGAAAATATTCTGGGGAGTACATTCTTTGGAATGCTTTTTTCACCACCTGTAGAAACTAGGCACTTCATTTGCCATATCACCAAATGCTTCCAGCAAGGATAACATAAAATTATTTTCACTCGTCCACTTCTTTTACAAAGAAGGGGTGGTGAATGGCCTTTTGGACTTCTGTGTAGACCCTGACCCTCGACAGTGGCACAGGAAAATAACTTTCTTGGGTGACGTAAGCCAGGGGAACCTTGTTGGCTAGGCTTACGTATGCCTTTGGGCTGATGGCCTAGTACCTACTTAGCAACCTGATTAATCTGGGGTGTATACCACATTAAGCAAAAAGTGCTTATCACTCCAGAAAGCTAACTGTGGTTCCCACATAATTAATAATGCAGCCAAATAAAGCTGTTGCACAACTACCTCATGACATGAAGTCTTTGTTATGAAACTTTTCAGTTACTTCTCAGGTTCTGCCACAAGCACCACAGATTTGACATGGAATTCGAAAATATTTTAAGTAATGTGCCAACAAAGCGGCTGTCACTCCTGTCAGCAATTAAGCTCCCAGCGAGTAGTAAGAAATCTCTCAGTGCTCCAGCCATCTCTCCTCTCCCAGAGAGTAGAGGAGACCCCTTGGCAGCTATGGCAGCACTTCTCAGATCAGCATGGAGATAATATATTGCCTACTCTGCCCCAATACTGGTTGCTCTTTCTCAGTGTTTTCATTGATTTTAGTGAGCACATAAGTATACTGGAAAAAGCAGCACTTACTGCCATGAGTACATTTTCAGTGATGGTCTCTCTAGGCAAAAAAAAGATTGCAGCCAAGAGCTGGATATGCTTTCTTTGGTGTTAAAATTGGAGCACTCATGACCTCTTTAGAAAACATGTCTTTCAACAAGCTGAAAAATAGACTTCATCATGTTCCATGAGACAGTAGTCATGTACTAACAGTGGTTTCATTTTAGTGAAAACAGCTACTGGTTTACACTGACAGTTATCTTTAACTGAGCTCTTTGTATTCATAATTTATTTTTATTTTATTTTGCATTTGATTTCTGGGGTAG
The DNA here is from genome assembly GCF_019279795.1 of Protopterus annectens. Lineage (NCBI taxonomy): Eukaryota > Metazoa > Chordata > Ceratodontiformes > Protopteridae > Protopterus > Protopterus annectens. The sequence continues at coordinate 1,548,779,669 of NC_056739.1, forward strand.
AACACTGATCTCCATGGACCCTTTTCAGATTCAGCTAGGGAGCAGTGTCTGGTTAAGTGACTTGCTCAGAGTCATATAGTTAGGCTCAATGTGACCACTGCATGTAGTTCGCAGGACATAGATGAAGATGGTCTTTTCCAAGACTATTTAACAATCACGCCCCTTTTCCAAGAATTATGTACCACAGGCTTATCACCAGGAGAAAAATGAAGTTTCTCAGAGAAGGGCCCAAGCTGACTGTACTATATCTGGTAATTGATAGCGTTTGGAGGCACTTTTCCTTTGGTTATAAATAAATGGAGATATATGAGAAATTGTTACAATATGGGCTTGTTAAAAGCTGAACGAATGATGATTATAAATTACCGGATGAAAATCAGTGAGTTTTATTCAAGGATTATATCAAACAGGGCACTTCTTCATGCAATTAAATCAAATGGAAAGTACACATTTAAAAAGAAAAAAGTGATTTATTTCAGTGTGCCTGTTTCTAATTGACACTAAATGAATACATGCAGTGTTGTAAGATATGTGAGAAAATGTATTTGGATACATTTTTAGTTTATATTGTACAATACGTAGACATTTGTTTCTTGTTTATATTAAGAATATTTCCTTATGCTTAGTGCATATTATGTAGAATTTCTTAGTTTATTGCTTGTGCTCAGAATAGTTCCTATATTTAGTCTGCAATATATATGTAGGTTTTTAGTTTTCATGTTTAGAACGCTTATGGTTAATGTGCACTATGTAAAATTTTGAGCTTTTTTTAATTTACAATAAACATACTTGTCTGTTTAGTTACTTGTGTAGTGTGCTTTTTCCCCAGAAAAGTTTACTTTTTACTGTGTGTGTGTGTGTGTGTGTGTGTGTGTGTGTGTGTGTGTGTGTGTGTGTGTGCGCGCGTTTGCAGTAAGGCTTCACTTTTGTTGTTTTATAGTTGCATAATTTAAATGGTTTGTGAGGGATATCTGCGTGATGTAATTTCATACTGTCATACCCATAACTGCATTTCCTTCGCTGGTCATGTGGTGATGTTATGGATAGAAGGTGCAGACAGTGTCATGTTGGCTGCAACCCATATCCCCATCTGGCCAGCTGAAAAGGTGGCAACCATATTTGAGGTACAATTTCATTTCCTCACACAAGACATGTCATTACCACATGGTATCACTTAAGTGCAATGCAGGGGTGTAGTTAGTTTTTTTTTTCAACTTGTATTCTAAATTCTAATACTGCTACCCCCTCCCCCAGTCATTCCTGTTCCACTGACATCCTCACATATGATGGCCCATTTTCATGCCAGTACTCGGTCACTAATGCAAATGCATTTAACCCCTGGTTTTGCAGTGACCTGCAGTACCATATTGTCATGAAGCTTGCTGTTAAGAACTTCAGAACATTGTTACATTCTGATAAATTGATCATCTTAACTTGGTTTTATTAACAGTATTGCAGTATAACAAGCCCATGAACCATAACAATGCAATTATTTTCACAGATATTGAGATTTAGACTTATGTGGTACTTAGCAGCAGAGTTACATTGGGTCAGGCACCTGTACCATAGGGTACTAACGTGTTTCTGCTATATCCAGGATGGTGTTTACATGTATCAAATGCATATTTCAAAATTACTTTTTATATGTTGGCTTCATGGCACAGACTGATAAAATCCCTGGCTATGACTCAGATGACCCAGCACTGACTAGTGACTCATGTTGTGGAACAGTCAGCACGGCAGGACATGAGTGATCAGCTGATATTCACTTGACCTTTCTTGGGAAAAGGTAATGGTTTCTCCCTGAGAAATACTGCGACCATGGAGAGAGAGAGAGAAAGAAGGACACAGTGTTCATTGTACAAGCTAGGAATGTAAGACTGGCTCTGTCAAGCCGTGTCTGCATGGTAACTTTCATTGGACATGCATGGAAACATACACAATCGCTAGAGAAGACACTGCAGGCCTTCGTATCTGAGAGGACATATGTTGGCTGCCAGGTAACAAGTTAGAATTAGAAACTGGAAAATCTTTTAATGCTGCTTCAAGTGATGGCCATTCCATGACTGCCTGTTGCCCTGATCAAGGAGAATAAATGACATAGGACTGGCAGGGTATTAGATGGTCTTCAGTCAATGGAACAGAAATTAGAAAAAAAGTTATTTATTGCACAATTTCTGTAATCATAAGTAGCTAACACTATATCTTGTGTTGCATAAATCCACCAGGGGCATCTCTCAGATTTCAAATACTGGATTATGGACAAAAAGCTTATTATGCAAACCTAAGGCTCTTAATTCATTATCCATTACCCTACCTGTCTCAGATGTTGACACCACTACTCTTTTAGTGGGACAGCTTTTGATTCTCATAAACCTACTGTGCCTTACTTCCTTTCATTTTCTTCTCTTAAATTGTCTCCTACTATAGTTTTGCTTATTTGTAAACTTCTTAAGAAGGGAAAGCCGTGTTCCTTAGCATTCAACATGCTTTGTCAGAATACCTGAATCTGAGTGGGAAAGTTACTGCTCTTCCATTTAACAGTACTATCAGTTGCACAACAAGGCATGGCATTTCCTGTCTCTTTCACAAATGTAAGTTCTCATTCTGACAAATTTTTATTTATTCATTTTTATTTTACATTTATTGACCAGGACAGTCTGACTGGATACATGTCCATTTTCACCAGAGGCCCGGGGAGAAAAGCTCCGCAAATCAATTACAAGCAATTATCATAAGTAAAAACAGCAGCATTCATATTTACATATACAGTATATAAGCTCAAAGCTTTATTTAACATTAGATAAATAGTATAAAAGCATCATTTATAATTTTATACAGTTAAAATGAGACAGTACATAAGCAAGAAGCCAAACAGGATAAGCTATATACAGTATGTGAGAAAGTTTGCATCTATAGCAATTTTATACAGATAGTGTGAGTACCAGTTTGGCAGGGACAAGATTACTGAAGTAGGTAAAACAACAGAGTTGAATGCTGAGGTATTTACACTAAGTATAAAAGCAAATGTAAAGAAGGGGAAGAAAAGCTTATAGAAAAAAAACTGAGCCTAGCAGGGTTTAGTGCCACAATATGTATAGCTACAATCTGAAAGGCCAGGCTTAGAAGAGACACAAAGATATAAATCTCAAATGATCTCACAAATAATAGTATGTGATGAGGAGCATAGTGTCTTGAGTCATACCTCTGCAAGCCAATTAGTATGCAAGAAGCAGTTCTCACATAAAGTATATATGGTAAATGCAGATGGCTACCTTGGATAATAGCCAAATCCTGCAATTCTCAAATAGCATTACATTGTACAGGTTAAAAACAGTTCTCATGATCTCCAGGATTTCTGCCACATGTGGGTGTGTATAATATATACTGACAGTCAGGGAAACAGATATAGTCATATACGTATAAAGACAACTGCAAACAGCAATAGTGATGATGATGATGATGATGATGATGAAATGAAGAGGACATAGAGGTGGCCATGAAATAGACAGCAACATGCAGTGAGCAGGACAGAAGTGGGAGTGCAAGAACATTCAGCTGAATAGGAGTGATATAGGTGAAGGAGACAGAGCATTTGACCAAGGTTATAGAAGACTACAGGAGGCATAAGAAAGGGATCATGTGCAGCACAGAAAAGGAACAGGACTGGAGGTGGTAGAAATGAAGAGTTAATCCTTACAGATAGGATGGGTTTTGGCAAGCTCTAAGTGTGGGGACATATTTAAGATTCAAACCCTAGGACAGTCAATGTCTTAGAAAAAGATGCAGGAGAGAACAGGCAACTGTGAAGTCAGTCTCGGAGGTTATTCTTAGTTAAATATGGGGACAGTCAATGTCTTAGAAAAAGATGCAGGAGAGAACAGGCAACTGTGAAGTCAGTCTCGGAGGTTATTCTTAGTTAAATAAGGGGGAAGTAAGTAAGGTGGCCACCAATTTGTGAGGGGGTGTAGAAATGTGTTGTGCTGTGAGTAGGCAACACAAATCTGTCAGACAAGAAAGCTGAACTGGTGGTAAACAGCCAGGAAGGTGACAGACAGATGCCAGAATAAAGGATAGAGGAGGCACTTCCAGGACTGTTAATTGTAGTACCAGCCAATGTGACAGAATAAGAAATTATGATTAGTTGAAGTGTAGGATGAGGAGGGAAGGACTGGAACTGGTAGGAGGATGGTAAAGATAACCTGGTAGAGTGATTGGGTCTGTCAGGGTCAGTCTGCATCTTTGCCCAGGCGACAGACCACTGCTGGGAGATGGACTGGAATGGTAAATCTCAATGACTATACCTTTACGTGAAGATGGAGGGAGGAAGGGGGTAATCACAGAAGCAGAAAAGAGGCTGTGTACTCAGAAAGTAGACAGAAATTAAAAATAAATAGAGAGTATAGCTGAGTTAACAAACAAGGATTACTAGGAGCATGATTAAGCTGCCATTAGTTTGCAGTGTAAGGAGTACATGTCAGTGATGTAGTTAGGACTATGGGTTAGGGGAAAGGATGGATGCAGAGAAGGATTTAAAACATGCCTAGATAGGCTTATTGTTCTGCCACTAAGCAAATGCTGTATAACATAAGCCTTTCTGCAAGGCCCAGTGTCAATCAGTTTACAGTCTGGGGAACATATTTCATAATATTTATGGGGGTGTAAGACATAAGACTAAGGACAGTGAATAAATAACATATAAATTCCATAATACTGACTATGAAAACAATGCATTGTTTGATTGAACGAATATGAAACAAGTATTGTTTTTAATGACTGGGTGGCCGCAGTGGTGCAGCGGTTAGCATTGCTGCCTCACAGCAAGAGGTTCTCCAGTTCGATCCAAAGTTGGGGTGCCTTCTTTGCGGAGTCTGCATCTCCTCCCTGTGGCCGCGTGGGTTTCCTCCGGGTGCTCCGGTTTCCTCCCACATCCCAAAGACATGCTGTAGGTGGATTGGACACTCTAAATTGGCCCTAGGCGTGAGTGCATGTGTGTGCCTTCTGTGGAAGGTTGGACGCCAGGCTGGCAACTCGACATAGTAAAACTTCACTGCCAATCATGAGTGGACAAGGTGATCCTCTGTGGCGACCCCTAACCAGGAAAAGCCGAAAGAAGATTGTTTTTAATGACTGTGCATGCATATACAGATGGCAGAACACGTAGCGCATTCACTGTTATTTTTTAATACAAAATGTTTGTCTTTCAACATTATTAAAAAGAATTCCCAAAGACCATGCATAATACAGAAGTTTCAAGAGTTAGTCTATGCCCACTCTTCAGACAAGCAGAGCCAATACAGTCTTTGAATCAGATAAAGTGCACTGGTCTTATGATCTGTATGCCTTTTGCTGTGCATCTTACTGGCATCTTTTTGTAAACTAATTCTGCATGAATTAGTACTGGTGGAACTTGTGTTATAAAGAAAACTATTACAAATATGTATTAAATAATTCTGTAGTTTAAGATGCCTAAATATTACTTATGTTATTAATATGATCAAACTGTATTTAAATACAACTTTAGAAGAAATATTTTGGTATTAAATAAAATGTATTCGCAGATTACCACTCTCATTTCATATAACATTTTCTAACAGAGAAGAAAAAGCTTGAAATCTATAGTCGGTTTATTTTATACTCCCATAACATGCATTGGATTTTTAAGTCCTATGAAGAAAATCAGAATGTACATAGAATTTAACCAGTGCAATGTGTATTCTGGAAAAAAAAAAACCTCACCTTTCAAATTCTGTACATTTAAAATAATTTGGATAAATTTATCATCTTCTGGATGGTACAGTTATAATTTTATCAGGAAAAAAAAATTCAGATATATTATAGAAAACAAGTAACCCAATCTACCAAGTACTAAATATGCAGAAAGAATTGCATTCACAGTTACCAGTATGGACACTGAAAATGTATATTCACATCTAGGCTAGGAAGCTAACAAGAAAGACCCATATTAACAAAAATAACTAATTTATACATGAAAATATTTTCAAAATCACAGATATCAGTTGTGTCTTGACAAAAAAGTACTCCTGCAGATAAGCCCGTAGAATCTGACTTGCAAAAGTTGCAATGTGAAGCCATCATCTCAACCTTTCAATTAATTTCTTATATGGGTCTACCCAAAAATATTGAATTCCAGGAAGATCAAAGACTACATCGTTGAGATGAAATGAACGAAAACCCATTTCAGCGAAAGACCGTATTAACAAACATGTTCCCAGGGTAAGTAACCTGTTGGTCAACAAAGTGAACTTTGCCCTTTTCCCAACTGTAGTGCAATCTTGGAGTTGGTCAATTTAGATAGGGGGGTGTGGGGGGCACAGCTGGGTGGGTTTAGTTTTTGTGACATTTGAAATAAGTGACACCCTGTGAAGATATTTGTTGATCCGGTCTTTCACTGAAATTGGTTTTCATTCCTTTCGTCTCAACGATGTGGTCTTCAGTCTTCTGATTTTTCAATGTTCTGAAGTAGACACATATATATATATATATATATATATATATATATATATATATATATATAATATAAAATCTTTGGAACCCAAGGTTGCATTGACAGAATGGACTTTTCAAATAACTGTGATACATCCCTTAACTTTGCTGTAATGAAAGGTAGTGCTAATGTATATCTTCACAGTACTTAAGTTTTACTTAAATGGCAAGATAACACCATGCAGTGATAAATACATGTTAAGCAATATAAACATGCTTTGACCCAAGCTTTAAATAATTTCATAATTTGTTTTATCATTTATTCATTTTTGAATAATGTGCAGAATATTTAATGGCTTCATATTCAGCATGATAAAACTTTGGGAAAAACAGTGTGAAATTGTGCAGTGATGAATAACTAGTATTTATAGCAGTGTACGTGAAATCCAGAAAATTTAGCAAATCTCATATACGGATAATATTGCTTAAAATTCCAACAGATCAGAGCTCTCCTGAGTATGCAGTATTTACTGATGCTCTAAACAGGGCAAACTGTCACTGTTAGCAGTGTGTCTTCCTATGATAGTGCGCCAGGCCATTGACAATCAGTCTTAAATCTGGTTTATGAATGCTTGCTAACCCATAGCTGTAACTGGAGTGGGACAAAGAAAGCCTTTACCCTAGGCAAAGCTGTTAAAAGGTGCAATCATCATTTGCAGTGGGGTGCGAGCATGGTACCGGCAATCATGTAAGATATTATTAATGAATAACTATATTGCATTTGCAGAGAATGTTAGTATAGAAACTGTAGCAAACAGCATGCTATAGTTATGGTTCAGAGTGAAACACTTTTTTTGTCATGTTCTGTGAGAGACCTTTTATCTTTGGGTTTGGGTGTGTGCTTTGCTCATTTTGAGACCTGCCCCTTCAACTCTTACCAGCTAGCTTCTTGCACTGTAAAACTTTTGTTACATCTATCCCCACCAAATGAAACAAAGTGTAATAAGCTTAAATACACAGTTGCATACAGAAAAGAATGCTGATCAGAGGTGTGTGAAATTCTGGACCAGAAGAATCACTGCATGTAAGAACAAAAATAAATGACTCTGCCTCTGGCTACAGTACGTATAGGAGGAAACATGCTGAGTTCCTGTTTACTTTAGTACCCATATGACACACAAAAATAACCGAAAATACTTTGCAATACAACATGCAGTATATGTCATGTTTTATAAATATACTGTTAAGCACAAATTGTTTTACTCGTCCTAGTAGAAAGTAGTGGTACCTGTAATACCTAAAGAGGGTAAGGATCCATCAGATCCAGCTTCACACAGGCCCGTTTCAATATTAAACCATGATTATAAAGTGTTCATGTCTATAATGGCTAAAAGAATGGCAAAAGTAATGCCAAAACTGATAGGATCATAGCAGACTACTAGGCTAATGGCACTGGGGCCCTTACAAGCCTAGCCAAGAGTTTATCCCCAAAAAATAAACCTCAATCAGTACCTTTGCCGCTGTCAGTGAGTGGCACAGATGGAACCCCTGGGACAAATCTGTGGTTGCCCATCCACTCATCAAGGTTGCACTTGAAGAGGGTCAGCAATGTACTTTGTTTGACATGTATGGGGGAGTCTATTCCAGAGATGGGGCAGCCTGTGGGAGACAAATCTGTCTCTCCAGCAGGTTTTGTTAATGTCACATATTAGATTTAAGCCTTTTGATCAAGTACTATGCGAGTAGTTAGACTTACAGATATGGAGCATCTCTAGTAGAGCAGGGTCTGAGATTGCTTTGTAGGTGAGACACAGATCACCTCTGAGCAATCTGTATGATACAGAGTAACATGATAGTGATTTCAACCTGTCCACATAGGACAGGTGTTGGAGGCCATGGATTCTCTTAGTGAGGTCTTTCTGTGGCCTTTCCAGTTGGTGTAGGTGTTTGGAGAGGTACATATCAAACGGGGAGTTGTACTCAGTTATTGGCCTAATGAGGGAGGAGTACAGGGAGGTAATAACTTCCTTTTTTCTGGATGCAATCACTTTACTTGTGAGATGAACCAAGTAAAAGGCTTTTCTGACCACTACTGCTACATGATGGTCAAATGTGAGATTGTTGTCAACTTGTGTACCCAGGTCTCTCACCACGGGTTGTGTGCTTAGGAGGTTGCCGCTAATGTGGTATTCAGGAGGGTCTGTGTTTTTGCCAAATAGTATGATCATTCATTTTTTTGCATTTAGCTTAAGGCCATGACTTTGGCACCTGTCATTTGTTGCTTTGAGACCCTCTTGAAGTATGTTAACATCATTTGGGGAGTCAGTGACAACACCCAACTTAAGTCATCTGCAAACTTGGTCAGCCACAGGCCTTCTGTCTTTGTCTGGACCTCTGAAAAGTAGATGCCAAACAATAGGGGTCCCAGAACAGATCCCTGGGGGACACTACTCATGACAGGTCTACTATTGGAGGTAGTGGCACCTATTTTGACCTTGTGGGTCCTATCATTGAGCCAGTTGACCACCCACCTGGTGAGAAAGGGATTTATGCCAAGTACTGTTAGTTTTTCAATGATACTGGAGTGGGGGATTGTGTCAAAGGCATTGGCCAAGTCAAGGTAAGCTGTATGTACTGACTTTCCCTCATCCAGTGCCTTGGTGACAGCCTCAGAAAAGTCAACCAGGTTCAACAGGCAAGATCTGCCCTTGACGAAGCTGAGCTGGGTGGGGTCAAGTGCTTGGGGATTGCCTGTGTCCTTGCTTATAAGGCCCATAATAATATGCTCCATGGCCTTACAGATCAGACTTGTCAAGCTAATGGGGTGATAGTTTCCAGGGTCAGTAGTGGCACCACCTTTGTGCAAAGGGATGACAATGGCAGTTCTCCACACTGCTGCAATGAAGCCTATACTTAGGCTATGGTTAAATATGGTGCTCAATTGTGAGGCTAGTTCTTGCTGTAGATTTTGCAGAATATAGCCTGGGATGCTATCAGGTTCCATGAAAGCTTTGTTCTGTGCCTTGGATAGGGCCTTTAACACTTGGTCTATGGAGATGTGAGGTGCTGGGCAAGTATCAGATATGTTGAATAGGCCTTTTGGGGGGACAGGACATGAAGTCTGCACTGAATCTGTCTGCTAGCAGGTTGGCTAAATTGACAGGATCAGTGTAAGTGGTACCATTAAGAACTAATTTGGAATAAACCTGGGCTTTGCCATGGAGGGTTCTGACGTAACTGAAAAAGGCTTTGTGGTTAGCCTTTGTTTCAATGGCTAGTTCCAATTCATAATTGGCTTTGGAGGTTTTCATTAGTGATCTAATATGCTTGTTGAGGCTAAGGAGGGAGGTTTTCCAATTGGGAATTTGTGCCTTTTTACCCCTGGACAACAGTTTCTTCCTTTTGTTGTAAAGCCTGTTGAAAGAGGATGTCTACCACATAGGTTTGTGTTTCCTTAAGGAGCAGGTTTTAGTTCTGTTGGGTATGGCTGAGTCCATGTAGTTGAACAGGTGCTTGTATACTGCACTGGCATACTGTTCAGCTTATATGTCTGCATCCTCTAAGGGAGGCGGTGGTGTGAAGCTACTGATACCCTCCCTTAGAAGGTTATAGTCAGTTTTTGAGAAGTTTTTTAGCCTGGTTACAGCTGGGGGTGACGGATAGACACTTTGAATGAGACAGACAAATGGTCTGATCTCACCAGTGAAGAACTTACATTGGGGTGGTGCAATGGTCACCCATGTTGGTAAGAACCAATTTTAGAATGCTATCTCCCCTTGGTGGATGAGACAAGCTGGTCTAGTGCATTACAGTTGATGAAGTCAAGGAATTGTTGGATATGGATCAATGTGACTTTGTGGAGGGGAGACAAACATTTGACAACATTAACAGAACATTGATGATCCAGAAGAAAGCAGAATGTAAGAAAATAACATTATTTTTGGTGGGTTTTGATGCAGAGAAAGCATTTGACAGACTAAGATGAGACTTTGAGCAGGGTCATGGAAATGTTTGCATTTCTTGAAAAAAATGTAAGTTTGATTAGGAGAATATATGAGGGATCAGATATATGAGGGATCAGAGGCATAAATTAAAGTGGATGGGATCCTCTCTGATAATTTCTGCTTGAGCAGAGGGACCAGGCAGAGTTTCATCTTTCAGCTTTGTTATTTGCATTATATTTATAACCACTGGCAAGAAAATAAGGGACTCAGAAATTCAAGGATATAATTGGTATTGTAGTCAAGAAAAGTTGGCTTTATTTGCAGATGATATTATTTTGTACCTGACAAAACCAGAAAAAGACATTACAGTGTTGTGGAACATTTTGAGACAGTTTCATATCTTTTCGGGATACAAAATTAATGAAGCTAAAACAAAGGCTATAGCGGTGAATTATGTACCCACCCATGAACTGGTTTAGGAATACCCATATTTATGGGGACAAAATAAAAATGAAATATTTAGGAGTATGGATTAAAAATGATTCTAGTGTGGCAACTAAGGGTATGTGGGAAGGGACTAAGCAAAAGATAATACAAAAACTGAGAAAATGGAAGGTTTGTTATATGGATATGGATAGTAAGATACAAGCAGTTAAAATGTTTTTAGTCTTATACACAGGTCAGGTACACTTTTATCAACCATAGGAGAGGTTGTGGGTAGCAATTAATAAAGAGCTGAAGTACTTTATCAAGAGTCAAGTGGGATAAGCTGATTCTTCCAGTAGAACAGGGCAGATTGGGATTACCCCATTTGAAGGGGTATTTCAGAGCTACATGGTTAAGACTCCATTATATAGCACAAGCAGAAAACTATAATTCAAAGTGGAAAGGGATAATGATGAAACATGGAAGAAGCTCAAGAAACAAGGAGAGATTGGAATTTTGGATGCAGGTCTTTAAGGAGTATAAGAATAATTATGCAGAATATTATATCCATTAAGTTGCAGAAAGTATTCTAAGAACTAAACCAACACGGGAATGGAGAAAGGAGATTCTGCTGCTAGGGATGATTGCAATTAGGGATACAGACAATTGGCAAGAGGGGGTTGGAATTTATTGGAGAAAACTGGCAAAGGAACCATGGTATTGAGAGCAAATAACTAAAGAGGGAAAGATGATAGAATGGGAAGATGCCAGTCATTTATTTGGACTGCAGGTTAGAGATTGCCTTCCCTATCAAAGACTGATATCAGAGTATAGACAGAGAAATAGAGGGGTTCATAGGTTCATAGGTTCATACTAGGCTATCTGCCTTAGGGCATTTATAAGCCTAGCCAGAGTATGTTTGGCTTTCGCCACCCATTTTAAATTAATTTTGCTATGCCCTTTTTCGAGGTTAGTATATTGTGCCTCTGTCTAACAGTGACACACAAGTGATACCCGGGGTAAACCTACAATCTCCCATCCACTCATCAAGATTCCTCTTGAAGAGAGTCAATGAGGGACTCTGCCTAACCTGGACTGGGATTTTATTCCAGAGTGAAGGGAGCCTCTGGGTTATGAATCTGTCCCTCCAGCATGTCCTATTTATTTCAGCGCTGAGGTTCAAGTCTCTCGAGTGTGTAGCTCGATGGGATTTGGATTTTTTGAGGTGTAGCATGTCCCTTAATTCCGGGTTGGACATGGCTTTATACGTCAGGCACAGGTCGCCTCTGAGAAGGCGGTATGCCACTGAGTAGAGCTGGAGTTTCTTTAACCAGGCAGCATATGGCATCTGTTTGAACCCTTTGATCCTCTTGGTGAGGTACTTTTGGGGTCTTTCCAGTTGCTGCAGGTGTTTGGTAAGGTACATCCCAAAAGGGGCATTGTACTCGATTATGGGCTTGATGAGGGATGAGTAAAGAGGCACGATGACCTCCCCTAATCTAGATGTGAATCCCTTCATGATTAGGTGGGCTATATAAAATGTTTTTCTAACCACTTTGGCCACATGGTTGTCAAATGAGAGACTGCTATCAACTTGGGTCCCCAGGTCCCTAATTACTTCTTTTGTACTTAATGGATTACCACCTATGTGGTAATTTGTGGGCACTTTGTTTTTGCCAAAGGGGATGACTATACACTTTTTGGTGTTTAACTTGAGGCCATGGCTCTGGCACCAGTTGTTTGTTTCTATGAGGCCCTTTTGGAGGATGCTTGTGTCGGCTGGAGAGTCGATTATGGCACCCAGTTTGCAGTCATCTGCGAACTTGGTCAGCCACAGTCCTTCTGTGTTGGCCTGTACCTCCGAGAAATATATACCGAACAAGAGAGGTCCCAGGACTGAGCCTTGTGGGACGCCACTTGTAACTGGTTTGGAGCCTGACATGGCTCCAGCAATTCTAACCATGTGGGTTTTGTCCTTGAGCCAGTTTGCAACCCATCTAGTGACATAGGGGTTTATATTTAAGCTGGTGAGCTTATCTATAATGCCTGAGTGGGGTATTGTATCGAAGGCTTTTGCGAGGTCCAGGTAGGCTGTGTGGACCACCTTCCTCTCTAGTCAATGGCCTTGGTGACTGTTTCAAAGAAGTCGACCAGGTTTAAGAGGCAGGATCTGCCCTTAATAAAGCCGAACTGGGTAGGATCCAGTGTCTGTAGGTCCCCAATATCTTTATTTATGAGGTCCATGATGATCCTTTCCATAGCTATGCAGACCAAGCTAGTCAGGCTTATGGGGCGATAGTTTCCAGGGTCCGTTGAGGCACCACCTTTGTGGAGAGGGACCACTGTTGCCATACACCACTGTTTGGGTACATATCCTGTAGAAAAGCTGAGATTGAACAGTAGTTTTATGTTTGGGTTTAGCTCTTCTTGGAGTTCATGTAGGATGCAGCCCGGGACACCATCTGGTCCCATTGATGCTGTGTTTTTTGCTTTGGAGAGGGCGGCTCTTACCTGAGCATCTGAGATGTCAGGGTGGCAGCACTCTGCTGGGATAGATATTTGCCCTTTTGGTGGGGAGGGGGGGGAGTGTGTGCTGAACCTGTCAGCTAGGATGTTGGCAATGTCTGTGGGTTCGTGTATTTTTGTCATTTTGGACTAATTCTGAGCATATCTGGGAATTCCCACCCAGGTTCCTAACATAACTAAAGAAAGCCTTGTGATTATCCTTAGTGTCCTGTGCAATTTTTCTCTCGAAGCTGGCCTTAGACGATTTTATGAGTGCTCGTAGTTTTTTGCTAATACTGATCAGAGATGCCTTCCCTTTTTGGGATTTTGCTCTATCATGTAGTAGCTTCCTCCTTCTATTGTATAGTTTGTTTATGGCTGGGGTCCACAAGACAGGACGTCTGCCTTTGGGGGATTGGGTCTTGGTTTTATTTGGGATTGCATGATCCATGCATTCCTGAAGGTGTTCATAGAATGCATTTATAAAGGATTCTGCGGTCTGGGCCCTTATTTTCCACAGGCCCTGGGGCTTTGAAGGATTCCACCTCGGTTTTGAGGAGTGTGAAATTTGCTTTAGAGAAGTTTTTCACTGTGGTTTTCTGGGCAGGGGGTGGGGTCAGGATGTGAATATCCAGTGAGATCAGTTTATGGTCTGATCTTACCAGTGAGGGATACACTTCTGGTCTGGAGCATAGAGTCCCCATGTTGGTGATGATCAGGTCCAGTATGTTTTCCCCTCTTGTGGGAGTGGTAACAAGTTGTTCCATAGCATTTGAGTTTATGAATTCTAGGAACCTTTGGGCTAGGGTGTTGGAGCTAGAGTAATGCTCCCAGTCTATGTTTGGGTAGTTGAAGTCGCTCAATATAATGGTGTTTGGAGAGACCTTCATATTTTCCAGTGTTCTCAGGAAGGCCGAGTGGGGTTCCTGGGTTTGGGAAGGTGGTCTGTAGCAGGCTATAAACTGGAAGGCAGTTTTACCCACTGTTAGTTGCACATGGATAGTCTCTGATGCTTCGTGCTTTGCCACCAACCTGGAGGTGTGGGTATCTTTGATGAATATCGATACTCCCCCTCCTTTTGTGGTTCGGTCCAAGTTTTGGGGTCGAAAAGCATGGTATGAGGTATAACCTGGTAGTGCTGGGGTGCTCTTGGGAGCCCTGAACCAGGTTTCTGTTACTGCACAGATATCGATGTTATCCATGCTAAGGAGAGTTTCAAGTGCGTGCATCTTGAGATTTAGACTTCTGGCATTGAGTAGCATTACTCTTAGTTTCTTATCCCTTGTGATACCTATGGAGGTGGGTTTGTCTTTTGAGCCTTGCCTAGAAAAGGCACTATGGGGAGCCTTTGCCAATATCCGAAAGCCCAGGGGTGACAGGTGCAAGCCGTCCCTAGCGAAGCATCGTGGCTTGTCGAGCATATCATCCTAGGCTGACAGGCATGGGATCCCCTTTGAATGACACCAGTACTTAAGCCAATTGTTGAAATTGATCATCTTGTCTTCATATTGTGGCATCATTCTTGGTGAGGGTAAGATGCTACTCAAGGTCAGGGTCATACCGGCTTGGGCTACATGCTCAGAGACCTCCTCTATGTCTCTTTTCATGTAGTCCAGGGAGGTACATCTCAGGTCATTCACACCAGCATGGACAATGACTGAGTCATATTTGTACTTGCCTTGGAGTGACCTGAGTGCTTGTGTTATGTGGCGGATCCTAGCACCCGACAGGCTGCTCACCGTGACCTTCTCCTTGTTCAGCCTGGTGAGCGGGACGTCAGTGTGCCTGATGATAAAGTCACCTATTACAAGTGTATCAAGTGTGTTGTTTAGCCTTAAGGGCTGTGACTGTTCGGCACACTGGCTTTGTGAGATATGTGTTGCCGTGTTTTGTTTTGGGTGTCTGCTTTGGAGGTCTCTGCTGCTTAGGCAGATCTTTATTTAGAGCCTCCGAGTATGTTTTTGTGTGATTATGTGTTTGGTTTGCTGTCGTGGTAGGTCTGTGTGAGACTGGAATTGTAGTGAGTGTGGTTTCCTTCTCCTCCTGGTTGGTTATGCCAGTACTGAGTTGAGAGAGTTTAGCCTCCAATTTGGCTATGTGGTTGCATCTCTCACATGTGTTGGAATTTGTTGGGAGGAGGAGAGGGTTGTCTGTGTACATGAGGCAGTTGTAACATTGCCTCAAGATTCCCAGGTTCACCAGCTGGACCGGAGAGGAGATTGACAACTCACCTTTGGACATGCTAGAATAATATTGGGAATTCCTTTATAATTGAAAACAAGGGCCAATGGGGAGTGAGGGTGTAGTGCTTTTAATTTTTAGTGCTGACTTATATAATTGCTTTAGTGAGCAAGTGCCAGGTAACTTAAGTGCAATGTGTTAAAGGTAACTTAAATGCAAAAACAACAAACAGTAACTTTCTTTCAAGTGAAACAAGGAAATAAGTACAGTAAGCAAAGCAGATATCACTAGGGATCCACAGAAGCAATGAGAAGCTGGGTTTTAGGTGGAATTAGCATTCCAGGGAAATAACAAGCAAACAAACAACAAGCATACAAAGAAAGCTAGATTCAGCAGGCCTGGATCTAGTCTATGCTACAGCAAACAAGGTGTACCAATTTCAGTAAGAAACAGTTCAAATATGCAGGCACTATAAACCTTTAACCATAAATTCCCAGCTCAGAAGGGCAGAGTCCAGCCTCTCTTCCCACAAGAGTGCAGACCACGAACCTTCTTAATGTAAAATAACTGGCCTGAAGCCCAAGTGCATAAACCAGAACTAATACACTTTAGGAATAACAGACACTGAGCTCTCAATCAGCAGTTCCCAACTTAGAAGGATGAAAGCTGCCTGTCCTGCCACCACAGTGCACGCCACAAACCTTCCTAATGTAAAATAACTGGTCTGAAGCCCAAGTGCTTAATCCAAAAGACTTAGAATGATAGCTACTCTTTAATCAAGTTACTACAAAGCAGTAATAAATACAATTGAATACTTTAAAGCATGCCTGGATTAGTGCTCAAGTTATACAAACAAAGCTAGATTCAGCAGGCCTGGATCTAGTCTATGCTACAGCAAACAAGGTGTACCAATTTCAGTAAGAAGCAGTTCAGATATGCATGCACTATAAGCCTTTAATCAGAAATTCGCAGCACAGAAGGGCAGAGTCCAGCCTCTCCTCCCACAAGAGTGCAGACCACAAACCCTCTTAATGTAAAATAACTGGCCTGAAAGCCCAAGTGCTTAAACCAAAATTAATACACTTTTAGAATAACAGACACTGAGCCCTCAGTCAGCAATTCCCAACTTAGAAGGATGTAAGCTACCTGTTTTGCCACTACAGTGCATGCCACATACCCTCTCAATGTAAAACAACTGGTCTGAGGCCCAAGTGTTGAAACTAAAAGTCTTAGAATGAGTTACACCAAGCAGTAATAAATACAATTGAGTACTTTTGAGATGACGCAAAAGCAAAATAAAGTAGGAAGAAACGCAAGTACAGTAAAAGCAGATGAATTTTTTTTTCCAGAAAAGTAGCAAAAGCAGTAGTAAATACAATTCTCATGCAGTGCAAGCTGGCACACTTGAATATGTAGCAATATCAGTCCACCCACAGTTTGAAAAAATGTAATTAAATTAAAAAGGACTAAAAGCAAGTGCAGAAAGGGTTAATTAGGTAGAATAGGTGTTTACTAAGCTAATAACCACAAGAGCCTTTTTAAGCCTAGCCATAGGATTATAGGATCATAGGAGGTTACTAGGCTAATGGCCCTGGGGCCCTTACAAGCCTAGGCAAGTGTTTATCCCCAAAAGGAAACCTCAGTCAGCACCTGTCGCTCCTATCAGTGATGGACACAGGTAGAACCACTGGGACAAATTTGTGGTTTTCCATCCACTCACCAAGGCTGCACTTGAAGAGGGTCAGGGAGGTGCTCTGTTTTATGTGTATGGGAAGTCTATTCCAGAGAAAGGGCAGCCTCTGTGAGAAAAAACTTTTTCTCTAGCAGGTTTTGTTGATTTTGCATATTCGATTCAGGTCTTTTGAGAGAGTAGTGCATGAGGATGTAGACTTATGGATATGGAGCATCTCTAGCAGGGCAGGGTCTGAGATTGCCTTGTAGGCGAGACACAGATCACCCCTAAGGAATCTGTGCGATACCGAGTAGAGTGATAGTGATTTGAGTCTGTTTGCAAAGGACAGGTGTTGGAGGCCATGAATTCTCTTTGTGAGGTATTTCAGTGGCCTTTCCAGTTGGTGCAGATGTTTGGAGAGGTACATCCCAAATGGGGTGTTGTACTCAATTATTGGTGTAATGAGGGAGGAGTATAGAGAGGTAATGACCTCCTTTTTTTCTGGAAGCAATCCCTTTACTTATGAGATGAACCAAGTAAAAGACTTTTCTGACCACTGCCACTACATGATGGTCGAATGTGAAGCTGTTATTAACCTGAGAGCTCAGGTCTCTCACCACAGGTTGTGTGCTAAGGGGGTTGCCGTTGATATGGTAATCAGTAGGGGTTGTGTTTTTACCAAATGGTAGGATACATTTTTTTTGCATTTAACTTGAGGCCATGATTTTGGCACCAGTCATTAGTTGCTGTGAGACCCTCTTGGAGTATGTTAACATCATTTGGGGAGTCAGTGACAGCACCCAATTTACAGTCGTCCGCAAACTTGTTCAGCCACAGGCCTTTTGTCTTTGCCTGGGCTTCTGAGAAATAGATGACAAACAGTGGGGGTCCCAGGACAGATCCCTGGAGACTCCACTAGTGATAGGTCTGTTATTGGAAGTGGAGGTGCCTATTTTGACTTTGAGGGTCCTGTCTGTGAGCCAGTTGGCCACCTCCCCTAATGAGATAAGGATTTATGCCAAATTGTGTTAGCTTTTCGATGATGCCCAAGTGGGGGATTGTATCAAAGACCTTGGCCAAGTCATGGTAAGCTGTATGTACTGACTTTCCCTCATCCAGGGCATTGGTGACAACCTCAAAAAAGTCAGCCAGGTTCAACAGGCAAGATCTGCCCTTGCTGAATCTGAACTGGGCGGGGTCAAGTGCTTGGAAATTGCCTATGCCCTTGTTTATGAGATCATAATAATATGCTCCATGGCTTTTACAGATCAGACTTGTCAAGCTAATGGGGTGATAGTTTCTAGGGTCAGTAGTGGCACCACCTTTGTGCAAAGGGATGACAATGGCAGCTCTCCAATCTGCTGAAATTAAGACTGTACTTAAGCTGTGGTTGAAGAGGGTGCTCAATGGCAAAGCCAGTTCTTGCTGAAGATGGTGCAGAATACCACATGGGATACTATCAGGTCCCATAGAAGCTGTGTTCTTTGCCTTGGATATGGCCTGTAACACTTGATCTACAGAGATGTGAGGTGCAGGACAAGTATCGGGGGTGAAGTTTGCGCTGAACCTATCTGCTAGCAGGTTGGCTAAGTTAACAGGATCAGTGTAAGTGATACTGTTAAGTATGAATTGGGGACACACCTGGGCTTTGCATGGAGGTTTCTGACATAACTGAAGAAGACTTTATGGTTTCTCTTTGTTATGGAGGCTAGTTTTGATTCATAATTTGCCTTGGAGGTTTTCATTGGTGATCTAATTGGCTTGTTGAGGCTAAGGAGGGAGTTTTTTCCAGTTTGGAATTTGTTCCTTTTTACCCTTGGACAACAGTTTCTTCCTTTTATTGTAAAGTCTGTTGATAGAGGATGTCCACCAAACAGGTTTGTGTTTCCTTGAGGATCAGGTTTTAGTTCTGCTGGGTATGTCTGAGTCCATGCAGCTGTACAGGTGCTTGTATACTGCAATGGCGTACTTTTCAGCATAGTTGTCTGCATCCTGTGAGGGGGGCAGTAGTGCGAAGCTACAGATACCCTCCCTCAGGAGGTTGTAGTCAGCTTTTGAGAAGTTTTTTAGCTTGATTACAGCTGCAGGGGTGGGATAGAAACTTTGAATGAGACAGTACAATGATCTGATCTCATCAGGGAAGAACATAGCTATGGGAGTGGTGCAGCAGTTGCCCATGTTGGTGACAACCAAGTCCAGAATGTAATCTCCCCTTGTGGGGAATGAGACAAGCTGGTCTAGTGCATCCCAAATCTCTGACAAGTTCTACTACCTTTGATAAGTGTAAGCATGGGCCTGGGAAATGAACCTTTTACAGATTACCTTTGTCCATTGGAGATGTAGGTGCCAAACCAGGGATGAATTTCCAGTTTCCCATCCAATTGTCCAAGTTGCACTTGAATCGGGTTAGGGAGAAATCTGCTTCACATGGATGGGGAGCTTGTTCCATAGAAGGGGTAGTCTCTGGGATACATACTTATCTATCCAGCAGGTCCTATTTATATCACAGGCAAGGTTTAAGTGTTTAGAATGGGTAATTCTGGTGCTGTTTAGTTTGTGGATATACAGGAGGTCCATCAGAGTGGGGTCTGACAATGCCCTGTATGCCAGGCATAGATCTCCCCTCAAAAGCCTGTAGGAGACAGGATAGAGGGATAGGGCCTTGAGGCGGTCTGCATAGGACATTTTACTTATGCCCTGAATTCTTTTAGTGAGGAACCTCAGTGGAGGTTCCAATTGTTGGATATGACTGGTTAGGTACATACCAAAGGAAGCATTGTATTCAA